>NC_142368.1:24308615-24611532 GCF_059441175.1 Urocampus carinirostris
GGTCGGTGAATGGCCGGTGGCTATTGAGGGCCCCCGCTTGATGTCCCTTGACAGTTCTTTTTTTCACCGTGTGGTGGTCCCCCTGTGTGTGCAAGTGTTGATCACATAGAGCATAGTTGTGTGGGTGTGTTGTGTTGAAATTAGTGCCTCTCAAGAGCTTTGATCGTGTTACCTGCTCAAAGATGTTAAATTTTTCCCATTCTTCGGGCTTGCCACCATTCCTTGACCCTTCCTCACTTCTTCCTCTTGACCTCCTTCCTTCCATAGTCACCTTGCTCAGTGGCACAGCTGCTGATGATGTCATTATTTTTAGTTTTGTGTCCGCGAGACTAATGAAGCGTGGCGAAGGGCCTGATGCCAAAATGACCAGGGCGTGCATCAGAGGTACAGATGTGTCCAAGTCCCCCGCTACCTCCCACCAACTCCGTGCATGAGTCCCCCTTTCTTTCATCATCCTCCAATCTGCATCTTTCCATCTTCTTCCTCTTTTTATCTGCTCCCCCTTCTTCTTGCTCATCTATTCTTTTTCAGCCTCACACTCCAGATGTCTTCTTACAGTCTTTCAGACGCACTTGATCTGTTTTTCCCTTCCACCTCCTGTTTGACTTGCTGACCTTCCAAGACCACCTCCCCAATTCTCATCTCTGTTCAATGACTTGGTGACCATACTCATTGTGTATACAAGTAAATTAATTCTTGCTTTCTTGGTTTTTACCTATGTTTCATTAAGACCGTGATATTATGAATGGTGAAGGATCTTAACATTAGAATAATATTAGCTTTCCTTATATCAAAATCACATTTGTTTGCCTTCAGACCTGATTACTTACATCACCTTTAAACCCCTGATCCTCCTTCACAAACACAGGTAATATTCCTCAACGCTCTGTTGTAAGTCCACTGATTTTTCCTGCGATACAGAAGAAATAGTAATAGACTTTAAGTAAAGTTAGGATCTTGCAAAAGTCTCAACACTCGATCCACTAGATTTATCAACATTTGCTTGATGAGGGAATGATAACAAAACAATAAAAAATAACTGCGAAGAAGATATGTTACTCCCTAGCAAGAAGTTCTACATGGGTAAGAAACAACTTTCAGGTTGCAAAATAGGAAGTCTTTGAGAGCATGTGTCTCCCCTATTCAAAATGTGCCCTTCCTCTAACACAACTGATTAAACTGTTCAGCTTATAAGCATGCTATACAATATTTTAAACACTAATCTAATCATTGTATAAGTTGTGTTGGAGGTGGTAGACATCTGAAATAGGAAGAACAGCAGTTCCAGCACCACTGCTCCTTAGACCAGCCAAAACAGGGTGTTAATGTCAAAGATAAGTGTCCTCTAATAATAAAGTGAGACATAGAGGTATTTTTGTGAGAGTAGTTGGAACTGAGGCAAGGAAGATCAAGTGGGAAAGTTGGAGACAGGAGTGTGAGCACTTTATACATGTCTTTGACCCTGTGCCACCATTGACTCTGTGAACCTGGAGAGCAGCTAATGTGACACCACTGCTCTGTCTCAAAAACACACATACACAAGCACACATGTGGACGCAGAAGCGCCTCAAGGGCTCGACTTTTTCAAGGCTATCAGAGGACTGAGGGCTGCTGTGTTTGCTCAGCTTTAAAGCCCCTTTCCTGTCCCAGCACTCACCTAAGACTCTCTACTGAGGAGCTGAGGGGAACCTTAGCAGGAGACATGTATAAGTTGATGGGGGGTGAGTGTAAAAACAAGGACTCTGTGCTTTTGTTGGACTCTTCATCCGTGGCATAAATCTTATCAGTAGTTGGGGACGAACATAGCGTGGGGCAGAAAGACAGGGGACATGGGTTGTGTTTGTCCAAAGTGACAGTGCAGGCCAAGGACTTATCGAAGCCTTTGTAGATTATTGATCCGAGCAGATAGATGAGGCAAAGGGTACTATGTGTTCTCGTGTGTGAGAGTGTTGCGAAGGTTCGGGAAGCTCTGTTTTAACTCAATGCCTTAAGCCTTTGCAACAGTGACTGGAAACTAAAGGGATTCATGATATCATATCTATTCAATCTGCCGTCACTATTGTTTGACCTTTGGAAATAAGAACTTTTGGCAATAGTCCAAAATGCGAAAGCTAAAAAAATGATCAACCCCATTATAGTTGTGCAGAGATTAGAAAAGCCATGGGAAGCTTGAGTATTCCCACCCGGAGTCAGGGTTAGGAATTAACCTGGCTGGTCATCATTAGGGTCTGTGTCATCTCACTGCATTTTATCCTTCAAGGCTATACAGTACACAAACACACAAGAACACACACGCACACACACTCACACAAGCGCATCCTTATCTTCCAGGGTCTTGTCTTGTTTGGCCAATGCTGTGCAAATAAAAGGCGCAATACATCTCCTGACAGTTCCCCAAAGCAAAGAGGCGAAACACGTTGGCCAAACAAACAGCCAACCCTGAGTCACCAAGAGAAAGGAGATTTCTCAGGCTTTAACTAAACGCACACTGAAACGCCGGGTGTGCAACATTAAGCCCAGCATGGAGGCATTTGGCTTCTGGCTACCTTTCTAAACGTTTGTCTGAGCAGTCTTAAGACAGGGTGCTGCGGCTGTATTGAATAGCTCCCAGCAAGCCGTCTACAGGCTCCTATTGTCCACCATCATATTTTATTATCTCATCAAAAAGGAGGAAATCCGATTCCCTCTCTCTGAAAAAGAGCTTATCCTTGTGTCTCAAAGCAACCTGTCAGGAGAGCGAAAGGGAGGGGGGAAAGGCAGTGAATGAGAGTGATTAACGGCGTTGCCGGAGAAGACTCCTCTTTTTCTTTCATGTGTCTTGATTTTATTATTTTTCATTAATTTGTATTTACCCAACAAAGACAAGCTACAATTATCTATTTAAATTATTTGTTGTATTTTTACAGGGGATGCTACAATTGTATCCTGACCTGGCAATTATCATCTATTTGAAGTTTAAGGGACAACACAATTCATGCTATGTCAATGGATTGCAGTAGACAACCATTAACCCCCACTTTGTGGTGGTTGCTTACTACTTATAATCAATGTTCCCTCTAAACTGCGCGTGTGCGCAATCGCGCACTGCCCGCACATTCTCAGCGCACAAGAAAATCTATCCAGCGGAGTTTTTTCGAGAACCGGCTTCTTCGGCTCGGCTCACTAAAAGGAACCGGCTCTTTCGGGTCCTAAACGGCTCTTTAAGTTGTTTTTGCTTCTTTCATCCCTATATAACCAAATATTATGTAAAATTATGCACAAAATGACTTAAAGGAAGGGGGAATAGAACAAAAAAGAAAAAAATACCAAAATGGAAAAGGAGTGAAAAGCTGAGAAAAAAATAACAAAAGGAAGGGAATAAAGAAGGAAAAATTCCGAAACAAGCCAGAAAAAAAGAAAACAAAGAAACAAAGTAAAAAAAGTAAAAAAAAGAACAACAAGAAAAAAGTAACAGCTAGGAAAAAATAAACATAATGAGATTTTTTAATGAATTAAAAAAAATAGAAAAAAAACGGAAAAAGAAAAAAAAGTTTTTGTTGCATTTAAATAATTTCCAATTATACCAAGTCAATCTTGTTGCCAACATTGTACTTCCACTCAAAAAATGTGATTAAATACAGTTGTGTATCGTGCAACCGACTAAATAAGCTCCCAAAATGTTAGTATTATGCGGCAAAAGATACCAGGGAAAAAAAGAAATGGAAATCTTGTGAAAGATTTGTTGTAAAAACAAATGACGTTTGTAGGCCGTACAACCTTTGCAATAATACATTAGTCAATTCATTCAAAATTGAAACTTTTTTTGCAAACTCAGCAACTTGATGTGAAGTTTTGGACATGTTTGATAATGACTTAGTTGCCACACTTGGGATTGCCGTTGCACACTGTTGTTTCAAGCGTTGCTCACCGACTTTGTGTGAACACTCAGACCCGTGGAAAATTACAGGACACATTGCTTATAATCCAATACTAATTTAGTAATACAGCATATAAACACTTATTTAGAGTACCGTACTCTGTAGTCCGGTGTTTCCTCCTTAGGGGTGCATGCCGATTATACTGGGACAAATGTTGGAAGAAATTCACTCGTGGGCAGGTGCACACAAAATTAACTGACAATTGATCTGTGTTCTTCTTTTTTTGTGAAAAAAAAAAAAAAAAAAAAAACTTCTTACCAAAAGCTTCTTCCTCAGATAAGAATGAAAGCTACAGTTTGCCTCCCTAAAAACTATTGTGCTTTTCAAAAAACAAACTTGACTGCACTTAATGGGCACAATTGATTGTTACTTGTGTAGCAGACCTGTAACGTACTGCTTTGCACTCTTTACAGAATGATTAAGTTTGGTAACATTGTTTTGGTTACTGACAATAAAAATGGACTTTGGGGTCCTATCTTATTTCATGAGGGATTAAAGTAATGGGTACTGAGTTGATGGCTTTATTTTGCAGTGAAACTTCAAATGTATATTTGCTTATCATCTTTTTTAAGGTCTTTAACCTTTCAAGATAACGTTTTCGATCAAACAAACAGACCGTTAGGTCCTTGCTGCACGTCGTTAAAAGTTCTTTTTTCAATGCTTCACTAGTTTTATGAATGTTTTTTTAAAGGTCAAAAAGAGTTTGTACTCCAATACCTTTTTTGCCTTTTAGTCTCCTCTCTAATTTGTATATCTGTCATTTGATTTTAAGTTCTGAGAAGAATTGTTAAAAGCCCAATTAAATATGTATGAAGGATTTTGAGCCACGCGATTGGCCCCATTTAGTGGACAGCAGAGCGAATAAGCGGCCACACCAGATAATCTTCCACAATGCCTCTGGAACAAAAGCCCAACAGCTGACCCAAGAGAGAGTGATGAAGGGGAAGGGGGTAGGGTAAATTGTGCGCGAACAGAGATGCAAACAAACAGTATGGAGGCTAATCGCTAACATGCAAAGATTTGGTTTGCATATTTCACTTTATAATTTCACTCCATGGTACAATACTGACCAGTTCGAATTGCCTTAACATTTCAAACTATTTCATACATAAATGAAACAGTACACTTTATTTGGCACTTTTCATTTTGATTGTGTGATTTCTGAATAAAGTAATCAAAGTTGAAGGAAAAGATCTTTTTCTAAACATTTTGTGAAAAAAAAGCTCGGGGATAGCATAGGTAATGTGGGAAGAATAAAATAGAAATCAGGATGTTGCTTAGTACACAGAGAAAGATAAAGACATGTTGAGGATGAAAAGCACATGACAAACTATTGAAACCATTTACTTGTGTGGATTATTTTGGCTGTTTTGTGGTGAAATTCTTGATAACAGTTACAAACAATTTGTATTCCTAGTGGCTCCAAGTTTAAGTTTGGATGTGTGAAATTGGGGAGGCAGGTAATGTAGTGCCTCACCTGTCATAATGGAGACGTAATATTAGAAATATATTAAACTATTTTATTCTCTCGTTGTTAAAGTTCTTTCTCATTTTACTTCACAATTCTTGGGTTTTCTTTTTGAAATCATTGAATTTACACATATTATGAATCATTTTTAGTATCCAACAGATTTCTGTGCTGAGCATCTGCAGATCTGCTGCTTCTTTTGCCTCATGGCAGTGGGCAATAGTGAGACTGACGATTTGGATTTGGCGATAACCACACCCCCGAGCAATATAATTAGTGACAGTATTGGGAAGCTAACAGCAAGACAAGCCATCGAGTATTTTCTTTTTCAATCAATGGACTTTTTTTATATAAAGGAGCAGTGTAAATACTTTGTTTATAAGTTAAGATAAGACATTCAAATGTCTTTTTCCATGGTAACGTTTAAAGTGTTTTGTTGCTCTGTCTGTCAAACGAGGTATAAGATGTAGTTTTATTTATTTGTAGATCTGACAATGTCTTACCAGACAAAAACCACATTGCACGTCAGTGCTAATTAATTATGCTGTTTTAGTGAAAATAATATTAATGTACAGACAACTAATATGAATATAGAACTTTTGTATCAGACTAACAGCCACAAAAATGGTCCTTCTTTGAACATTTTTCATTGTTTACTATGATTGAGACATCATACTTTCCTAAGAAAGCTTTAGAAGTGAAAAACTGAAAACTTGTCGTATAGATGTATGGAAACTATTCATTTGTTGCCTTACTTTGTTGATCAAGATTGATTTTTATTGTGAGAAATCTTAAACATGCATGTTGTCATACCATAGATGCACATTTGTTACTTCAGGAGTATGGATCAAAGTATTTGCCCTTTTCATTAATGAGTAGCCAAGAAGTAGCTCTCAGTTTCAAAAAGGTTGCTGACCTCCGCTGTAGACATACTTTGACAGATCGATGTTTGGGGCAGAAACAAACAGTTCGGTAAGAAGAAAAAAACATATGACCGGAATAACTGTTCTGTCACACCGCCTTTGGACCTGAGATTCTTCACAGCTCCTCTGTTCCTCGCCGTTCCTACTACCTACCCCCACCCCGCCACCTCCCTTAGTCAAGAGGATCTAAAATACCAATACCCTTTTCTCCTTGACATTGTATTCTCCTTGTAGTCAGCGTTTTGCTGTCCTTTTATAGTCAAAACGTCAGGAGAAATTTCATGCGGGAATATTCTAGTCGTCATAGCCAATGCCACCATAACAAGCTAGTGCGTTGGGGGGGTTTGGACAGGGATAGCGGCTTCTTATTCAAAACTCACCTTTCACATTACTGCGTACATAGTGTACAGCGGCACGGGCTAACAGGCTTCGTAGCCTCCATTCATCACCTGGAAGGGGGTGCAGAGGGGGCAGATTGTCGTCCCATGTGTGTTAAGTGTGAACAGGCATGACTACAAAAGTGTGTTGGTGTGTGTTTGAAACAGCCACTAACCTTGCTGTGTCCTGACACTCGTGATGAGTATCTGCAGGACATTGGAGCGGGGGCCATGTAAGCTGTTCTGCCGTATTGTGGGCGAAGGTGGAAAAATCACTGATTCAACTCCTTTATTCAATCCAAGTCAGATAAGGAAAAAATGGATTAAAGTGCAAACTTAAAACATAACTTGAGTGTCAATTATGCAGAAATTTACATTAACATAAAAAGTTGCTGTGCATACAAAGGTAATAGTCAACAGACATGGGGACTTGAGACTTAGTGACTTGGACTCGAGTCGACTCGAGTCGCTGTTTTTATGACTTGTGACTTGACTTGGACTTGGCAATCTAAGACTCGGGACTTGACTTGTGACTTGACTTGCCCAAGAAAAAAATACTTGGGACTTACTTGGGACTTGAAGGTGAAGACTTGAGACTTACTTGAGACTTGCACATGTGTGACTTGGTCCCATGTCTGATAGTCAAAATCATCTTAAACATAGCACATCATTAGATAACTGTCTCTAAAACATGCTGATGCTTGTTAAACATTGCATACTGTGGAACTAGCTACCAACATCTATGCAAAGGTTTGCAATACATAATAAGGGAAACAAAATTATAAATGTCTTTTTTGTAATAGTTTGAATCTTTCCTTTTGATTTTTAACACTAGTTTTAAGGTGCACTACAGAAAACAGCAACATCTAGAGTTCAAAAAATACAAACTCTCCATTTAAAAACATCGATTTCACACAAAAATGGGAATCTGGCATTAAGTTCTGCAGTGTGAACCTAGCCTCAGCTACGTTCGCCGCCTTATATCACACACAAGGCACACGGTGCAATAGAGTGAGCAATTTGAAGAAAATCTGAGACTTATGTGCGCCTATTGCTGTTGAAAATACGTTCGTCTGCAGTTTCTAGTTATAGACAAATGCAAACCCAATACAGAATGAGTATAGGGATACACAACTAATAATGATAACCTGAAGACTAAGTTTGAGTACAGCAGCACAACATTTGTTCTTCACACTAGATTTTGTGTGTCTTTGTCAAAAACAAAAGAAAACCCAGGCACACAACATGTGACCAAACAAGACAAGAGGTGCAAGTGTGAGGGAGGCGAAAGAGGAAGTAGTAAACGCTTTAGGAAGTGGGAGACCCGGCTGGGCCCTTTAGCGTCCCTGACAGGAGCGCTCAGCCACACCACGGCTGGCAAGCCTCCGTCACACCTCCTTGCCAGCCAACACGCTGTCACATGCACCCGCACAAGCGAACACACCTCCTTGTGCCAAGGAGATGACACATCCTGTACGGCGATAGAGGCCACATATTGCACACAAACACATGCAAACACATACATACACCCTCGCACCAGCTTGGCTGCGTCTCCTTCCTCCTGACCGTCAGGGCGATGCAGCCTTCAGGGGTCACCTGCTCAGATATTGCTGACTGTCTCCCGGCCCTCCTTGCTTAGCGGACATTGGCATGTACAAACGTACATACATACATACATACATAGATACACTCCGTAGTTGGGCACTTCCAAGTACCATGTTTTCCACACTATAAGGTGCACCGGATTAGAAGGCAGAATATTCCTTTGTGATAATGTTTTCATATATAAGGCACACCGGACTATCAAAAGCACAGAATTACAACTCCTGTAAGGCCTAGGGTTGCACAAAAATGGTGCTGTATTTGTGTATTGATTGATGAACTGGAATATATTAATGATCATAATTGCATAAAAATGATTAACATTGGATCCAACTTAAATGCAACGAACATTGTGTTGAGTGTGTTAGGTTTTCCCCTCTAACCAGTAGGGATACAAATGACACATGAAAAGGCATTGGGTCTTTTCTAACCAGCACACAATTTTTAGTCACACTACCAAATTGGTGATGTTATTATTGGGCCGGGCTGCGTAAATATTGTCAGTCATTGAACTGGTCCGATATTACTCACAAATTATCAAGGGCACGAGATTCTGTACTGAATCATGATAGGCTATTATGGATGGATGGATGGATGGATGGATGGATGGATGGATGGATGGATGGATGGATGGATGGAGGGAGGGAGGGAGGGAGGGATGGAGGGATGGATGGATGGATGGATGGATTGGTGGATGGATGGATGGATGGGCTAAAGTTCCATGTCACATTTTTTAACTTATTTTTATTACTGGATTTTTACATGATGTAAAAAGTTTTAGAATGTAACATAGTACTGTGCTGAGTGTCTCTGGGTGCAGAGTGAGGCATGCAATTATCTTGCCTCATGGCGGACGCCGATGGCAAGACCTAGGATTCGATTTGTCGCACATCTGAGCCCACGACAATAGTAATTTTTTTCTCATTGGATGTACTTTTTTTCGTAATGGAGGATTACTTATCTATTGATGCTTTTAATTAAAAAGGAGTATCAAGCACACAGACCTCATTAATAATGTTAAGCTAAGACATCAAGATGTTTTGTTTTTCTTTCAGATTCAGATTCAGATTCAGATCTCCTTTATTGTCATTCTAGTACACGTGTATACAGAACGAAATGTCGATGCATCTGACCCCCACAGTTTCCTCGAATGTACAGATATAAATAATGTTGTATTGTATTTGGCTACGTATAGTATTTTACCATAGTGCCGATAGTGCAAGAAGAGTAGCTAACCAGATGTGCAAAATGGGCAGTCAGGTTAACAAGTCAGGTACACAGTAACATTAACACTGTAACAATAACGCTGTAATTACAATAGTGCAGAGAGCAATGTGCAAGGAGTGGCAAGCTATAAAAAAAAACTGCCAGTAGTGCAAAAAGTCAGATTAGCAGCCGTTTAGATTTAAGTTAACTATATGTTAGATTGACCATTTAACAGTCTAATGGCCAGGGGGACTAGACTATTGCGGAGCCTGGTGGTCCTGCACCGCACACTGCAGTACCTCTTCCCAGAGGCTAGCAGAGTGAACAGTCCATGATGGGGGTGAGAGGGGTCCCCGGTAATGTTTTTAGCATGGGATAGGCAGTGCTTCTGGCCAATGTCCTGAATGGAGGGAAGTGTAGTCCCGATTATTTTCTCTGCTGTCCTCGTTACCCTCCTCACACTACCCCAGTCGGTAGCGCTGCAGCCTCCACACCACACAGAGATACAGCTGGTCAGGATACTCTCTATGGTGCCCCTGTAGAATGTAATGAGGGAGGGTGGGGGCAGGTGGGCTCTCCTCATCCTCCGCAGGAAGTTGCCACAGTTCATATATTGCTTTGTCGCTCTGCCAATCAAATGATAAATAGGTTCATAACTTAGGCCATTTTTTCTATGCACCACGTAGTAATTATTTGTTTTTGCCCATTTATTCTTATAGTCTTTTATTTTATTCTATTCTATTCTATTCTATTCTATTCTATTCTATTCTAAATGTGACTGTGTCTCACCAGATACAAACAATACAATAGAAACACAAGAAGTAGTGATAGTACCAGCAACCTAACAATAAAGAAAACGATCCAGTGTCATTTTTTTTTCTTGTTACATGGATATTTTTTCACAATAGAGGATTACCTATTTATTGATGCTTTTATCTTAAAGGAAAATCATATTTATAATGTACGGTAAGACAATAAAACGTTTTTTCAAACCCTTCATGCCATGTTTAAAATTATTATTCATGTAGTTAACCGCAGCCCTGTCCCAATATCATTGAATTTCTTACATGTTTGGTACAAGTTATTAAAACAAGATACACAGAAGTTTGAAATACAGTTAGCGGACAACATTACCTTGGACGACTCATTTTTCTATGAGTATCTTTACTTAATCTTCGGTATCAATTGTACGAAAGTTATTTTGTCACACTCGGGTCACAGGCTGTATTTTTAGGGAACAGCAAGACCTATAAAATCTCACATTGTGGGGGGGAAGTGTGTGTCGTGAGAACATTTCTAAGAAGTGAATGTTCTCAGGTGGAAGTTCCGATGAGCTTTAAGGAAGTTAAGTCAGGAGGACGCAGATTTATGTTTTTATCGTACTACTACCGTGGGCCATAAAGCAGCGATGAGGCAGGTCTTGTCAGATGTAATCCAGCATGAGACCCGATTGGGGGAACACTCAAATACATTTAGATTGTATTTGATTTATATGGCGACAAATTACAACACCCATTTTTAATATAAAACGTTTTATTTCAAACTCACAATCAGATCATTTTAAATTTGTTCCGAGTACATTAAGTCAAAGTATCCAATTATTGGTAACAGACGTTTGGGCTACCCTACTTAAATCATTGTCGTGGCTAACAAGTACTTGCTCGGTTGTTTTTGTTTTTTTCTTTTGTCGTTTATCTGAAACCGAAATAATGGTTACTTTTCCTCAACAGGGAGGGTGAATAAAAAAAGTAATTTATTTTTCGTATTTTGGGACTTTAGGAGCGATCATAAGGCGCAACTTAAAATGCAACCCTTTGTGAAATACCTTTTCATTTCTAAGGTGTGCATAATTAAAAATACAACAAAAGCAAGGATTGCATAAAAAATACCTCAAAAACAAAACACAAAAAAACATAGAATTTTAGTAAATTTGGTTTTATAAATTGATTCATTCATAAATGGTTACCTTATGTAGAAGCATTTCATCATAATTCTGCATTTCCAATTAATTTACTGTATTTCCAGCCTATAAGGCGTGCTAGATTATAAAACGCACTTTGGAAATTCTAGCAAATTTTCAGATGTGCGTTTGATAAGTTAATCCTGTTTTTAATATTGAACACTGGCCCTAGAAGATTGCAAAGGATGCCATTTAGTTATTTTGACCATTGCACAGTTTACATCAAGGGTCTCTAACATGGTACCCACGGACACCACGGTGCCCCCTAAGTACAGCTTAGGTGTCCGCGGACCTGTTCTGACAATGGCTCACCAGTTCTGGGGCATTGTGATTTCCTGGTGCATTTTTTTAGTGGTTGACTCAGTCAATTTAACCCTACTTCCAATCAATAACACGGTAATATTATAGAACTTACACAGTAATAACATGATAAAGTGTTATTTTAGAAATGCATATCAAACTTGGTGCCATTTGCCCTAATTAGTAACAAAAGTAGCTCTCTGGTTAAAAAAGACCCTTGGTTAACATCATTGTCACTATCGGCCAATAATGGTGCTGTTCTTTGATTTCCACACTCTTTCAAGCAGGAACTTATTTTTGTAACCTATGAGATTTCATCAAAAGAAAGATCTCATAGGAGATTTTTTAGAAAAGATATGGAATTTGGCATGGTGATTTTTTTTTTTTTTTTTGCACAGTACTCTTCTGTTGCATGTTTGAAATTCATTCACGTCTTCTCTCGTCATTTTGAGTGTCTACATATAAACTCATCAGCCTTTTGGTCCAGAAAGTGCGGTAATTGAATGAATTTATATTCAATGCAGTGTCTCGTTTACACAACTCTGTTATCTTAAGTCGACTTGGTATTGACGCCTCAAATTCCAAATTGCAGGTCCCCGACCGCTTCCTAGAGGTGGCGGAGATCACGCTGCGGGAGTTCTTCAACGCCATAGTGGCGGGCAAAGACGTTGACCCCTCATGGAAGAAGGCTATCTACAAGGTGATTTGCAAGCTGGACAGCGAGGTGCCCGACATCTTCAAATCGCCCAACTGCCTTCAGGAGCTTCTACATGAGTAACCCCCTTCACTCCTTGACTACCCTTCAGCACTTCAACAGCATTCTCTTACTTATTTCCTTTTATCGCTCTCCTTTTTTTGTGAATGCCTAAAAACGAAGTAGCATTCCCCATTTGAAGCCGGGCTGTCTATTCTAGCTCTTGTGTTGCTTCTGCCCAGCTGACAATAACAGTTGTTGTTGCTCTTCTTTTTCCTCCTGATGAACTAAAGATTCTTAAGACTTTGGACTGATTTTTGGATGGGGACTGCGTAACCTTTCACATGAATTTTGAAGATTTTCAACCTGCTGAACTAATAGAGGTGTGGCTATGAAGGAAATGGATTCTGTGTAGATTCCCAATCACCGTCCATTTGAGGACCCCCCTCCCATGAACCCCCCCACCTATGTAGACCGTGCAGCACAAAGAGCAGGTTGAGTGAGGAGCTTACTGGACTTGGTGGTGCCACTCTGGACCGCCCTAAAATAGATTCTAACCTCTAAACCTGGTTTTGGAGTGTGTGTTTCCCTATAAGAAGGGCATTGTGTTTAATGGGTGTATATTATTATAATTATTATTATTATTAGCATTATTATTGTTATTTTCATTATTTTTTTTCTGATCATTTATGTGTATGACGATTTTATTATTTGCCACCCACCAATTGCTGAAGGTTGGTACTTGAAAATGTGTTTGTCCCCTTGACAAAAAAAATAAATTATTCCTATTAAGAGTACTGGAAATAATTTAGCTTTTGGAATATTTGATTTTTGTGTCCATCGCTTACACTATTTTCTTTTATTATTCCTTCTCGAGTGAGACGCATTTAAGTTAATGGAGCTCCTATTAATGGTTTTCTCTTTACTTCACACTAACACAGTTTTCCACCGAGCCATTTTGTATCCAAGGGTTCGAATGTTTTGTTGCAAATGATCTCAATAGCAGCTGATACTTGAATTTATGGAAAGAATGAAGCAAAGATACAATGGATAATTAAGTGCCTCCTTCCAAAAAAGGAGCGTCATTAGATTCCCTCCCTGCATCTCAATGTTCACCTGCATTTATATGGCTCCACTGTGGAAGGAACAATATGAGGTCGGAGGTGAGGGCTGTGGCCCAGGGGTAGGCGCGGAAGATGTCGGCAACTACAAAAAGCACAGACAAATGACTCGACATGAGAGGCCACACGTACCCCAAAGCTTCCACTTCAGACACTTTGCTGTGGAAAACACAGAGACAATGAACAACAAGTGGTAACTATTAGCAAGGGTATTTAAAAAAAAAAAACAATAATTTGAGTTTTGAGAAAATAATATTAAACGGAACAATTATATAATTGCATGTTTTCAGGAACGTGATTGGCTGCAGTGGCTTTGTCCTTGGCTTTCGGTTGCAAATTGATTAAAAACATAACATAAGTAAATGGTCAGAGTCAATCGAATACCGAGGTATCATGTACTGTGGGCCACAAATGGCTCTCGGGAAGTAGTTTGGACACCATTGGTCTAATGTTTTTGTCGGTTGCAGAGCTCTCTAAGAGCTCCATTGTGCGAATAAACAGGAATATTTCTGATTTGTTTCTTGCAAATATCCATACTTAAGCCATATTCATATAGTAAAAAAAACTGGTATCTTATGAATTCTCCTTTGCAATATTAAAATCAGAATAAACTTTTTAATGCTAATATAAAGATATTCATGAAAAGTTAGTAAAAATGAATCATATTCAACAAACGACCACGCTACAGTCAAAAGTGAAAATAAAAAGGAAGTGCTTCTGGAAGATTATACTTTGGCGATTTGATTTGATTTTTTGGGGAGTCTTTCAAAAATACCCAACTAAATACAAAAAAAACTTGAAGGGTAGTCCTTATTTGCACGCAGGTGTCTTGGCGACAAGGGGCCTGGGGTGCGTCTACGGGCATTGCAAAAGATCAAGAGAAGGGAGCAGGATCACTTAACCTGACAAAGACAAAGCGACTGACAAAAGGATGCAAAAACAGAGCCGGAACAACTCCCTCCATTATCTGTCCTTCGTTCCTCCCCAGACGGCGGCGTTCTTAAGATCGGCGGCCCTGAGAGAGCGCGCCAGCCATGTTTCTCACTGAGCATTGGGCTTGGCCCAAAACGTCTCAAAGCGCCTACCCAGGGCTCCAAAGTGTCCCAAACAAAAGCAGAAAGAAAAGGAGAGGATACTCTCCTGAATATGGCCCCACGCCCTTGCATTATCTGGTGCCTCCTTACAAGCTCTGAAAGTTTTCAGCCCCTGAAAAGATAGAAAACCCTTGTGCAATTATGTTAGCACAAGTTAGCTGGTTAAAGAAGCTGTAAAACTACCTTTCCTTTGAGCTGGTCGAGTATCTGGAGCCTTATGTTTGTGGCTGTGATTGGAGTTTCAGAATGCTCATGTAAAAATCAGTAGTCCATTCTTGGTGTAAGAAATGAAAGCTATCCCATGCAAGAAATCGCCCAGAACCTGAAGATTTCCAACAACTATTTCCTTGAGAAAAAAAGCACAAACCACAGTAGAAAGAGAAGTGGCAAGACGACAAGTACATTAGAGCCTTTGAAAATAAACGATTCGTTAAATAGAAACTGCAAAACACCAGTGCCACCTATACATTGAAGAGGTGAATCAGATGCTGGTCTCAAAGGTAGAGAAGCAAAGAAAAAGCTATATCTCAGACTGGCCAAAAAAAGAAAAAGATTAATGTGGGCAAAAGAACACAAACATTGGACTACTCATTTGATAAATAAAAGTGTGACTTTTTCATAGAAAAAAGAAAATTGTCTGGGTGACTCCAAACCTTTGAACGGTATTGTACTTTACCAGCAATTGTTGGGGATGCAAGTAAGCAAATCTGTTAAGTGAAATGAAAATTAGGAGTAATTTTTAGCCATTTCGAGAATTGATTTGGCCCCTTCTTTATTTTTTCTAAATAAGCAGTGAATTGTTTTCTTCAGGTCTGGAAAAAAAAACATGGAATCCTTTTCCTGAGTATGAGAATGTTACTACTGTAAATATTGTTAAGATAAAATGAAGAATAGCTGTACAGTTTTTCTATGGTCTGTCAAATGGCGTGAGAGTTAGGAGGGAAGGGGCAAACCAAGAAATATATTGAGTTTTATAAGGGTATTTTGGCATGTGGCTGAAACACACCAGTATATTTTGATTTTAAAGGACAGTGTGGATTATTTATGGCCCCCGTATGGGTAAGAAAACCTTTGATTTAAAAAATAAGCAAAAATACATTACTTATCATTATAATGAATACATTTTAAATATACTCGTATGCTCAAAAGTTTGTATTTATATTTGAATAGTAAGAGCCTCACCCAGAGAGAGCTGACATATGTGTCTGCCATCTTGTTGCTATGGATACCCCCCCAAAAAAATATTGCTAAAGGCGGATCAAAAAAAGTGAAAAGAAAATTTGTGCTTTAATGGTCACTTCAAGTCTTCGTAGTATGAAAATGCTATAAAGGCGAGCCACGAGGCCGCGACACTTATCGCCAAGCACCGCAAACCATTCACGGAGGGTGAATTTATTAAAGACTGTTCAAAGAATGCCGGGCTAAATAGTCAGCCCTCACATATTTTCAGCTTATCAAAACTGGCCTGCCATCTCAAAGGTTTGGACACCCCTGCACTACATGATACAGCGACATCTAGTGGCCAAATCATACACACTGTCACTTTAATCCGAGAATAACCCGAAGAACGGCAACAAAACAGGGGTACAAGGACCGTAGGAGGGGGGGCATCAACTCATATGCCGATTTATGAACAGATTGTTCTTTTTTCACAGTTGCAGGAACCTTGTTGTGTTTGGGTGATTTTTTTAGACAGCTTTGCATTTTTGCGTGCGTGTAAGAGGGAGTGCGTGCGTGCATGTGTGCGTGCAAAGAGAAAAGGCCAAACATGGGAACCTGTGAACCAGTTAGTGACACAATTCTCAACGCGAGGAAGCCCCTGCCCCTCCCCCCAGCCCTGGGAGTGCCATCCTGACATGTAAATGACTCTCATTAAGCCTCGGTGACGTGCGTGCAAGCGTGCATGCGAGTCTCCATCCTTTCCTCTGATCCGTTTTCTGACCTGTATTTCCTGATGCTTTGACTAGTTCAAATCTTTTGCTGATTATTATTATTAATACTAAAAGTTGTGGCATTTCTTTTGTAAATATCCATGACTTGAAAAGTGAGCAATTCATGCCTTTGTAGTACTTGGCAATATGTTGTGTAAATAGTGTTTTTGTTGATCAGTTTTTGTTTGTTTTGTATGACACAATGATGATTATTATACTAGTGCAGTAATTCCAATAGGAGCGATGGTGTGGATTTTTGTTGTGTTTTACTTTCCTCAAACACACACGCTGTCAAGTACAACTTGTAACATTACGGCTGCTTTGTTTTTGTTATTGGTGTCTATTACGTCCTGCCGATTGTGTGTAATTTATTGGTTTAATTTATCTTAATTTATTCATTTGCTTTCTTTTTTTCAAGCAGGGAAAGCTGTACTGCATTTTGTTTAACGGATACATTTCATTCTATCTGAAATTGAGTTTGCTTTTGTCAAAGAGACACTGTGTAATATTTGACCCCTCTATGTCCCTGTACTGTGTGTGGCAACCGAAAACAAGTGCTACACACAAACAAAAAAGTATACATACTACGGAATCTTAAAGTGACGAAACTTTCCCTATTTTTCTTCCAATTATTTTGCCCCTGTCTTTTACAAGGTTTTTGGTTTCTTTGGGGTACACACAACTTATTTACAATATCAATCCAACTAAAAACATAATTTGCCTTCCTAAAACTAAAAATAAAAAAATATATAAAACGAAAACAAAATTAGAAACACGTTTAACCATACCGAAAATAATCTATGACTCCCACTCAAAATATTGACTTAAAGGGACAGTGTGTATTATTTAGAGCCTCCTAATGGTAAAAAAAACCAGTATTGATAGAAATCATAGGCTAAACTACATGAACTATCATTAAGACATTCATTTTTTAAATACTCAAAGGTAAGAAAAAAATTGCATTTATTTTACTTACCAATAACGTCAGCCTCACCTAGAGGAAGCTGTAATCATTGTTGTCACTCTTGCTGCTACGGGTACCCAAAAACCTCAAAAAGGCTGGGCAACAAAAATGAACGGATGTTTTTTTTTTTTTTTTGTGGTCACTTTGATCCTTCGTTGTCCGTATTCTTCCTTGAGCTTTTTAGCACTCGTTTATGGTGGCACTCCACAATACAGTGGTCAAATAACATACAGTCCTTTTAAAGTACAACCGTGGGAAAGGTCTCGGCAGCTAAATGAAGATTTTGAATTTCTTTTTAGACTTTCTGGATTTGTTTGTGTGTGTTCCTCGCCAGGGCTGAGGGTAGACCCGAGAGCTCAAAATTCAAACCGTATTGTATTCTTTCGACAACGTTTTTTTTCCAATCCCTATTCCCTTTTCTGACCTCCGCCCCAACCCTCACTAAATGGCTTCGTCCCGGCCCAAACACAACCAGTAGTCAAATTGCCTTTTGTGCCTTCACCCTCTCTGAACTGAATGTATGTGCAGTATATATGCAAGCTTGTGAAAAATGAATAAAAAATTTAATAAAAATGAGGAACTGATGCCTCGGTTGGTGTTTGTCATGATGTGCTCGACAGACAGAAACAATACAGCGAGTTATTATTTTTTTATATTTACTATGTGGCAACGGAATTGATTATTTTCCAGCTCATCAATTATTACACAACCACAAATTCACATTTGGGTTGTAATAATGTAATATTTTGAATAGGTTTCCCACTCTTTTGACTTTTTCCAATTTTTAGAACGTTTTATAAGCTGTACAACAGATGGCAAATTTGTTCAAGCTAAAAATTGATCATTACTGGAACACGCAAACACAATTTTTTAAATGAAGAGTTTTAACAACATTTGACTTAACAAAAGCTTTTCCTAATATTTTCTTGTAACTGAATAAACTGGCTAGAAATTCAAGATCCTGTGCCTCACCTGTCTTCATTGAAATATAAAATTAAAATGATATTAAAAGGTTATATTTATTCAGTGTTGAAGTTTTTTCTCATTTAACTTCACAATTTGGGGATTTTCTTTTTCAAGTTTGCTGTTTTTTTACAGTGCATAATGAGTATTATTAAAAAAATTAGTATGTGACATGTTACTCTGCTGAGTGTCTGCAGATGCAGAGGGAGGCACGCAATTCTCTTGTCTCATGGCAGAGGGCGATAGTGAGACGGAGAATTCAGATTTTGTGCATGCTTCCTTGTTTCTTGTTGTGTGGCTTTTATCATTTTTTTATGCCTTTATTCCAAAGGAGCAGCATAGACTTCAAAAGGACGGTAAAGTTATAAAATAAAATCCCTTTTTTCCAATGCTTAAGTGTATATATTACTCTCTTGCAGTGCCAATCTACTGAGATATAAAGTTTAGGTTCATTTATTTATAAATCTGACTAATTGTCACCAGAAACAAACCTCACCACATGTCACTGTTCAGATCATCTTCAGCAAAAACTTAAAATACTCAAAACATGCTTTGAAGGTTCATCATAATGTCAGAAAAAAGGGCACAACAAATTTTATATCTATCATTTGTTGGCATTTCTTCTGATGGTGCAAGTTATTAAAAAGCTATGTACCGTGGGTGTCAAACTCAATTTAGCTGGGGCCCACATGCTAGAAAAAAAACTCACGGGGCCAAACTAGAAGATGAAAGAGAAAGAGAAAAGGGAGAAAATGAGAGAGGGAAAAGGGGAGATCACAATACAGAGTGAAATGAAGAAAAAAATGGACAAAGGGAGAGAAGTAAAGAGAAAGAAAAGAGAGAAAGACATAACGAGAGCAAAAAGTGAGAGAAAGACAAAGAGAGGGGGATAAAGAGGGAGAAAGATAAAAAAACAATGAGAGAAGAGAAAAATGAGAGAGAGAAAGAGACAACCAGAGAAAAAGGGAGATAAAGAATGAGAAACAGAAAGGAAGAGAAAAAGAGAGTGAGAAAAAAATGGAGAGAACGGGAGAGAATTGGTGAAAAAGAGAAAAAAGAGAGAAGGGAGTAAGGGGGAGAAATAGAGAGAAAAGCGAAAATGAAAGAGAACAGAAAGAAAGACAAAATAGGAGAGAGAGAGTGAAAGAGATAGAGTAGTTCAGCTCCAGTTGCATTTCGAGTGGCGCCTGGCATTGGCGTCATCCAGTGAAGATTTTTGAGTGCAGCTCATTTTTCCTCTCAGCGTTGTCTTGCGGGCCAGATTTAAAACCCTGACCGGCCTGATCCGGCCCGCGGGCCGCATTGTTGACTCCTATGCTCTATACCATTGTTGTGGATCATTTTTCATCCTTTTTATGATGACCTCATCTTACTTTTCAGCATGCCTGCGCACGTTTCTTTTCATTCTTTTTGTTCTTGTCTGACTGTTTTGTTTTTGTTAGTTTTTTGCTTTGATGCTCATTTTTGCATCAGTTGCTTCTTTTGTGTCTTTGCCTGCCCCTTAGCTTTGAGTGTTTTCTTTTTTTTTTTTGTCTTGTTCTTTTTCCTCTTGTCCTCCACCTGCCGCCCCTACTCTTTCCCTTACCGGAGGCGAAAACGGCTTCTTAGCCCGGGCTGAGACAGCATCTTTGTACAACACCCACCGTCTGCTCTGTAATCAAATACCATCTGTCGCTACATCTGAAGACTCCCTGCGTTGCCTCATGCACACAAACACGCACACACATGCTTATGCTAACACGTGCACACGTCACATCTGTGCTACTCACTCCTAGACAATATGTCCACACTTGTGTGTGTTTTATGAGCCATGTACTAACAATCATTCCACCTGATTCATTTCTTGGCCTATAGGGAGGAAGTCGCTCGCGTCACTTTCGTCGCTTCCTGTTTTGTTCCACCTCGATGGCGGTTCAAAGGTCATTGTCTTCAGGTATCCGTGTTTGTTCTGTGACTGTGTGTCAGCAAGACCTTGGCTGCTGTATCAGACGGGAGATAGTGGACTTCAGCTTCTCAGTCTTAGATCAACAGCCGACTATCTCAAAAGGCTGCCAGCCTTTCCCAATGTTTGCCCAAAGCTTGTCCCTGCTCCGGCACAGAAAACGTTGACACGGTCCCCAAGGTCCCTCTCTGACAGCCGCCGGTTCCACCCCCTTTCCCTCTCCCCGGCCAACCCGTGGTCACCTGTCACATGCTCATGGTCAAGAACATTTTCTATTCCACAACCAGGGCCTGTGTCGTGTCTCAGCTGGATTTTTTTCATAGCACGTCAAACCATAAGTAAGTGAAATAAGGCATCACAGTGGTAGCAGTAGTACAAACTGTAGTTTTGGGCCCAACCCTGACCACAAGGACCAATCAACACCAAACAACAAGGAATGTGCTTTTAACAAGTGACCAACCAACGATTTTGAGGCAAGTCATATTTTTTGTCTAGCCTTTGGTCACAAAAAGTCTCAAGGGGCTCCACGGACAACCGTTAAAACATCCCCTAATGTGAAACCTAAATGAGGTCAAGGAAACCTGGCTCCATTGGCTGTTTAAAGGCCATTTAACACATAACACAACTTCTACATTAAATATAAGTAAAAACAGAAACCATGCAAAAAGTCCAGTTGACAGCAAAAACATGCTTCCTGTCTCAAAATCTTGAACAGTGCAGCACGGCCAAGTACCCGTCAGTGGCTCAAGGGTGCACCAACCAGTTTTTATGAGTGACAGGCCAAAGGACCATTAGTTTTTCTACAGTTTCAGACCAAGGACAATTTTAAAATGTGTCCTGCAAAGCTTGTAATGGTAAAAACATGGGTTGCCGCTTGCTGTTGTAGCAGGTTTTTACATGGCAAAGGGCTATTGCTAACATACTTGGCCTAAACTAAAACACGACCACCTAACCAGGTCTCTCAAACTACTGGCCCGAGGCCTTGTTGCGGCCAGCGGGGTGAAATTTCTTCAGGCAATGCTAGATATCAAGGTTTAATGACTGTGCGGGCCACAGTTTTTGTTTTTTTTTGTTTTTTTCATGCAGTTGCCTGGGGCAGTTTGTTTGTACGTGTGTGTGTCTTAATCACTTCAGGGCTGCCATAGTTCACCCTCAAGACAGCTTTCAGAGCATTGTAATTCTAAACATCTAGTGAAAGGAAATAAAACACCATATCAGCAAGTCCCACTAATTTAGGGAAAACCAGAAGACAGATACTTTGTACTGGCGTGAATGCTCGAAAAAGTTTGCAGTACTCAGGAAAACTGACTTAATGAATCAACGAGGCATAATAAGAATTGTGCAAAATAGCATGTAGATGTAAGATAGAATCAGGTTACTAAACTTGCACGTGTTATGAAGAGTCTTTTATGTTCTGTACTGGATTAACTGTTCTTTTTTAAAAGTAATTGAAATCTTGACTCCACTGGCTTTATCAAAAAGGATCATCTAATCAAATGTTTAGTTTAACCATAAAAAGCAAAGACATGAAACTCAAAAACGAGTACAAATTTCAACCCAAGAATCAAAGACTATTTCATCCCTCCTCATCGAATACAAGTGCAGATGGACCAAAAAAAATTAAAGACAGTCCACTTTATTGCTGCGATAATGTTACTAAACATATATAAAAAAACTACCCAGACTGAGTCTGTTTGTACATCCAAACACAAAACATGCCTTCTCCTCTGTGATATGGCTGTGAAAGAAGCCCCTTTGAGGTTTTTCTGTTCAGCCACCAGATTGTGGAATTAACTTTGATCTTGCGGCAGTGGACACCTTGTGGTCAGCATGTGTATCTTAGGACAAACATCATTTTGTCTTCCTTTTATTCCCTCCTCGTTTTTTATCACCTCACGCATATTTTTCCCTGATTACTTCTCCCGGAATTCGAAAATTCAAGTGGGAGAGATTATACTTCGCCCTCTTTTCCTCTGCCTCTCAATCTGTCTCTCTTGCGTTCACTCAATTTCTCCCATGGACTGGAGGGCTCCAATGCAACTGGAGCCTCGGAGGCTCAAGAGAGGAGCCTGGGAAAGGAGGAACAAAGGGCCATCCGTCTGCAGCCATCACCACCCCGCACCTCCTCTCCACACTTGGCGCTATGACTCCCCAATCCTCTTCTTCTATCCCTCTTTCCACTCGCTTCTCTTCCCTATCCCCACAGGCCAGCGCCCCAAATTAAGACTTCAGACAAGAATTGGCCTTGCTAAAATACAGGAATAGAAAGAGGGCAGAAGAGAGAGTGAGAGAGGGAAGGAAGGCTGCAACAAGCCAAGGGGAGCAGCACGCAAAGCCTCTGTTGTTGCACGGTGGGGCCTCTCTGTTGCTTGAAGATGAACTGTCACTGATGTGACTTAGGCCTCTTGTTTACGGTGTAAACTTTGCTATTTTTAAGTGTGTATTTCTCAGACACCCATGCTATGAAATTAACTTGTTTAACCTGTCTTTATATTCCTAATATACAAGTAATCATCACATACACACACATAGTCACGTTTCAAAGATCAGTCTATTTCTACATTTTCAATCTAATTTCATTGTGATGTAATATGACACTCATGTGTGACTCCATTTCCTGTTTATGTGCGACTTCTCAATAAAGCACGCCTACTGACTAGGCAGTTCGGCCCGGGCAGCCTGGCAAGATGGCGACTGGGCCGTGCTCCATTCATCCACGAAGGAGATCAAAACTCAATGAGTGCTTTTATCTGAATAATTCCGCCAGCAAAGAGTTTATATCTTTATAAACTCTGACATTTTTGGTGCCGATGACCCGGATGGATGTTGTTTTGGGTTGGTTTTCGCGGATTGCTGACGGACGCATGGCATCCTTATGGCGAAAACAAAATGGTGGCCATAGCAACATCAGGCTCACATTCTAAATTAAACAAATTTAATTAAAATCCGTTTTGTCTGGGCCCTGTGTGTCTTAAATGTTGTCTTGTAAATTGTGTTGTCAAAACTTTCCTATCAAACTTTTATTTCCATTGTTTTATGTCTGTCCTTTATGTTTACAGAAAAAAAAGATGCAAAAATTATGCAAATCATTTTTTAAAATAACGGAGATTGTCTAAAAAGTGAGGTGTTTAGAGGAATTGATAAGACACCGTGTTTTTCTTTTTTTCAATTGAAAATCGATGAATTAAGGAGTAAGAAGTTTAGGAAGAATATGATTGAGTGATTTTAGATGTGTTAAATCAAAATAATGCCAGAATAATACAGAAAAAGATAAAATAATACCGAAAAAGATAAAATGTTCCTGTTTTCAGTTCAAAATTGGAAAATTAAGGACTGGAAAGACGAGGAAAAATCTAATTGAGTGAATTAGAATAGATTAATTTGAGATAAAGGCATTTTTATACAAAAATATTGAAAATTCGTTAATAAACACTTTCTTTTAAAAAATTATGGAATAAAAATGTATCAATTGGAATACAAATGAGTAAGATAACTTGTTGCAATCAAGATACGTCATTTTCACATTAAATGGGTGAAGCCAAAACAGTATTTCATTTTAGCTGATTTAAAATGAATGGGTAGGTATGAAACACAACACAACACATTATGTAGTGTTTTTGGAGGTGTTCATTGACTTGAAAAACACTGTATAAATACAGACCATTATACCATTTATAACATTACTTTTATAGAAAAGCTACAAAAATAAAAGAAAATTATTACAAGGATGAATATCCAATTGAATGCAAATGAACATGGACATAACATATTGTTTTGCTTTAAAATAAGAAGAAATAAATACCACAGAATACATATACGACTGATATTATAGAGGAAAGATGCTGAGCACAGTGGTAAGCAAAATAATCAAAGAAGTTTTTCCACACTTGGGTCCGAGTTAAACCTCTCGGGTTTAATCCAGCCATTCATTTGCAGTTAACCACAAAGGAAAAAGGAATGCAATGGCAAAGTATTACGATAATGAAAATTCTACTACAACAATACTATAGAAATACTATACAAACATTACATTATTTCATTTTTACAATGAGAAAATATTAGATATATTACGGAAATATTATTATGGAACTACCATGAAAATATTACCATGGGAATACTTTAAAATTTGATTTTACAGTAAAACTATTACACGAACGCTGGTTTATAAGTTTTAGAGATGAAGATAAAAATAAGATGTGGTTCTTGTCTCATTTGAACTCCACATGACGACCCCCCATGGCCAGACCAAGGAGGTACGGAAATCAAGAGGTAAGAAAGTCGATGCCAATTTTGAAAATAATCAGGTTATTGGCAGAATCGCGAAAGATGGAGGAACCAGGAAATGGAACGAAGAGGAAGATATCAATAATAAAGGTAAGCTAACACTGTTGATGATATTAAAGGAGTATGGCAACGACTATATATATATATATATATATATATATATATATACATATATATATATATATATATACCGTATTTTCCGCACTATAAGGTGCACCGTGTTATAAGGCGCACCTTCAATGAATGATATATTTTTAAACTTTTTCCGTACATAAGGCGCACCCCATTATAAGGCGCTATAAGTGCATGCTGGTTTAAGATCGGGTATTTCTGCAATTTTGTAATTGTAATCCTGTGCAGTCCTTCGAGACATTTTTTCGATTAAGGGCGTCATAAATAAATGTGACTTAACTTGACTTGGCTACAGTAGAGGATGTAGTTACATTATGCAACCGTTAGATGGTGCCGCGCTAAAGGGAATGTCAACAAAACAGTCGGATAGGTCAGTCAAACTTTATTAATAGATAACAAACAAGCTTTCCACAACTCCATTCACTCCCAAAATGAATAAACAGCCATTTTATTATTTTCTCTGAGGTAAAGCATTTTCGTGACACATCTTTAACATCTTTGAACAACAGCAAGGCATAACATTTTATTTTTCCTCCATTTAGTCAACACGCAAAAAAACGCCTGATACTCATCTCATCTCATCTCATTAGCTGCACCGCTTATCCTCAGTAGGGTCGCGGGGGTGCTGGAGCCCATCCCAGCAATCATCGGGCAGTGGGCAGGGGACACCCTGAACTGGTTGCCAGCCAATCGCAGGGCACACAGGGACAGACAACTCGCTCGCCCATTCACACCTAGGGACAATTTGGACCGGCCAATCCACCTGAAATGCATGTTTTTGGAATGTGGGAGGAAACCGGAGTGCCCGGAGGAAACCCACGCAAGCACGGGGAGAACATACAAACTCCGCACAGGATGTCCGGTAGCTGGATTTGAACCCACACAGGAGGTTCCCAAGACCTTAGAACTGTGCCGCACACGCGCTAACCACTGCACCGCCGTGCTGCCCACGTCTGATACTGTTAGGGTAAATTAAACGTTAGTGCAAGCGCAATATAGTGACACTCGTAATGTGCAAAAACAACAAGTGCAAAACAATAACAATAAAGCAATACAAAATAACTGTAAAATGTAAACGTAAACACACACCAAGTAGGACCACCTCTGAATTCTTTAATGTTAAGTTCCCGTGCCAGCGCTGTTGCCTTCATTCGAGTTATTGTACTGACACTTCTACTTTCTGCTCTTTGTTCAACAACCCACTGTTCAAGTGTGTCCTCTAACTGTGGACATCTCGCTTTATTGCCACGGAAACTTTGCGGCGCATAGAATGGATGCTGCGGCTCGATGCTCTCCAGCAAATCTTCTATTTACTACCGTTCTCATGTCTTTTTTGCTTTCTTTTTTGGACACATGCTGGCCAAAAATACTTACAGTAGGGACGAACTTATTCGATTGGGTGGCCGTCTAAATTTCGACTTTTCGGGCACTTTTTACACCGCCTATGACATCCCGAACGAGCTACAAAGAAATCCAACGTCTCTCTGGACAACAACTCCTTCGAAAAGACGCAGGCGCCGTAGAGACAGAAAACGGAGCGTGGTTGCCGTGCGGGTAAATTTGTGAAGCGTGCAAAGTCGAAGGAGCAAGAAGGACGCGAAGATGTGACTAATTCCACCATTCATTCCTCGCCGGACAACCGACGCTTTAAACTCAACGCTCACGAACGGCAACATCTTGTGACGATCTCTACAAAGACTACAAAGACTTCAGCTAAGTCAAATGATTCAGCAAAGCTAAAATTTGGTCTTTTAAATATTAGATCGCTTGCTCCTAAAGCTTTACTTGTTGATAAAAGTATTCGTGATTATAAACTTAACCGTATGGGTCTTTGTGAAACTTGGTTACGCCCGGATGAATTTTTACCGCTAAATTATGCTTCTCCCCAGACTACGTGAGTAGCCATGTAACACGCACGTTGAAGAAGGGTGGCGATGTCGCGCTCATTTCTGAAAAAACGCTCAAATTTAATCCTCGTACCACTAATAATTACAAGGCGTTTGAGGCTCTTGTGATGCGGTCCTCTCTATTGTCAATTTATGTGATAACTATCTATCGTGCACCTGGGCCATACACAACTTTCTTAGATGAATTTGCTGAACTTTTGTCTGAACTAGTAACCTATGCAGACAAAATTATAATTTTGGGGGACTTTAACATTCATATGAACTCCCCACTCAGTTCACTTACTGTTGCGTTTCGGTTTTTAAATGATGCATTTGGTTTTAATCAACTGGTTGATTTGCCAACCCATAAAGATGGAAACACGCTAGACTTGGTTCTGACTCGAGGAGTTTTAACCTCAAACATTATGGTTTTACCGTGTACTACCGTTATCTCGGATCATTATTTAGTTACATTTGAGGTGCTAGCTAAATGTAGTGCTAAAAAAGCTGAAGGATTTAGCGGACGCAATATAAGCACTGGCACAGTTTCTGAGCTCTTTGAACTCCTTCCTGGAGCTGTTGCGTCCTTTCCTTCATACAATGGCTCTATTGACTCACTCATGAATGAGTTTAATACCACCCTGGCTAGTGTACTGGATTCAATAGCGCCCATAAAGCTTATACCACGTCCTAAAAGACGCACGCCTTGGTTTACTGATGAAACTAGAACCCTTTAACAAGAATGCAGGAAATTGGAAAGAAAATGGCGCGCTACCAAGCTTGAGGTTTTCCATCAAACCTGGTGTGACAGCTTGTTAAAGTATAAAGCGGCCCTTGCCTCTGCAAAATCGGCCTACCTTTCGAAGGTGATTGCATCTCAAAAGAACAATCCCAAAGTTCTTTTTGACACTGTAGCATCACTTACAAGGCAACAGACTATCGCAGATAGTTCGACCAACTCTGCTCATGACTTAATGGTCTTCTTTACTAAGAAGATTCAATGCATACAGGAAGACATTGCTAAAGACATTATTAATACCACACATATTAAAGGGCTGAAATCTACAGATGCACGACAGGGTGGCTGTCCAGGGAATTTGTCCAGTTTTAGTGAACTGTCACTTGATGATCTCAAACAGGTGGTGAATGCGGCCAAACCGACAACTTGCCAGTTCGACCCGCTCCCAGGTTCACTTATTAAAAGTCGTTTTGGCGTCCTTGGACCTTCAGTTCTAAATATTTTAAACACATCACTCTCCTCAAGTGTAGTTCCAGCAGCTTTTAAGTCCGCCGTTATTAAACCCACACTGAAACGACCCAACCTTGATCCAGAAATCTTATGTAATTATAGACCTGTGTCAAACCTAGCTTTCCTTTCTAAAGTACTTGAAAAAGTAGTGGCACAGCAGCTGAATGATTTCATATCCGAGAATAACCTTTTTGAATCCATGCAAACAGGATTCAGGGCTAAACACTCTACTGAGACAGCTCTGATCAAGGTAACAAATGATCTCCTACTGGCAATGGATTCTGGCGCTTCATCACTTTTGCTGCTGCTGTTGTTGTTGTTGAGACACTCAAGGCGCCTAAGGTAATCCTTAGTAGCGCTAGACCCGCTCGTGGGAGGCTCCGTAGTTCTCCGAATGAGAGGGGGCTGCGGCTGTCCTGTGCCGCCTGGCCTGACGGGGTGTGACCCAAGCAAACCAAGCATTTTGCTGCTGCTGGATCTTAGTGCTGCTTTTGACACAGTGCACCACAATTTCCTACTAGAACGGTTGGAAAAATGGATTGGTCTCTCAGGAACCGTCCTCTCATGGTTCAGATCCTACCTCTCAGATAGGACGCACTGTGGCGAAATGACATCTGAGCCCTTTAATGTTACCTGTGGTGTTCCGCAGGGTTCAGTGCTTGGCCCCCTTCTTTTCAGCATTTACATGCTTCCATTAGGTGATATTATTCGCAAGTACAATATCAGTTTCCACTGCTACACAGAAGACGACACTCTACTATATCTTCCGTTGGAGGAATCTGCCACACTAAACTGTGGAAATTTGGAGGCCTGCCTCATTGAGATAAAAGAGTGGATGTCACTCAATTTCTTGCGTCTTAACTATGAAAAGACCAAAATGTTAGTCATTGGTCCATCTAAATGCTGTGACTTATTCTCAAAAACTGCTGTGAACATTGACAAATGTCACATCACACAGAGTGACTCAGTTAAAAATTTAGGTGTCATATTTGGCCCTAATCTATCCTTTGAAACGCATGTAAAGAAATTTACTAGAACCGCTTTCTTCCATCTTCGTAACATTACTAAAATTCGTTCTATACTGTCTCAGTCGGATGCGGAAATCATAATTCATGAGTTTGTTACCTCCCATCTCGATTACTGTAATGCACTACTCTCTGGTCTCCCGAAGTCTAGAATCAAGTCCCTTCAGCTGGTACAAAATGCTGCAGCGAGGCTTTTAACTAGGACAAAAAAGTCCGATCACATCACACCGATTTTGGCTAAGCTGCATTGGCTCCCAGTTAGCCAGGCGCACCGGATTATAAGGCGCATAGTCACCTTTTTAAATAAAAAATCTGATTTTATGTGCGCCTTATAGTGCGGAAAATACGGTGTATATATATACATATATATATATATATATATATATATATATATATATATATATATATATATATATATATATATATATATATATATATATATATATATGTATGAAATCATTTGACATCTGAACTTCCAATAATGATAATGTGATAGATCTAAAAGAATAGATTAATAGAGATATTGTAGTGTACTGAGTTCATTTTGCCCCTGAGGGCTGGTGAGTCCCGGGGACTCGCATGCTCAGGGATCTGTGGGTCCCGGCAGAGATCTATGGGCCCCCAAGATTTAGTGTTATCGAAGTGGAGGTAGTAAGTCGGTGACAAATATATAGTAGAAATCTATATATTCATTCAGTTTTAATCATCAAATTATTCATTCATTTTCTGCATTGAATTGTTGTACTGTACCGATCAGGGGAATGGCCACAGGCCTGTCTTTTTTCATTTTCTCCTTTTATACTTCCTTCTTTCTTTAACTTCTTTATACAACATAATTCGTATTCGTCATCAAAAGTAGGTGAGTCATTTGAGAGCCGGCTCGCTTTAATGAGTTCAGCCAAAAAAGCGCGTTCTCTAAAAAAGACAGCCTTAACCTTCGTTCGACGACAAATACCACAACAATGACGCAACCTCGAAGCGACGAGATCTCGTTAGCCAAGATCGGTTTGCAGAAAAATAAAAACTCGAACTGTGAGACCAAAACAACGATGAAAAGTTTGGAGTGCAGTAAATCTTTGTTAAAGAGTAATTAAGTAATAATGACAATTTTGTGGCAAAAAGTTGTGTCCCGGGGACACACGTTGATTTGAGACTAGCAAAAATGATGCGTCTAGGACACAGGTACGTGGGCAAACCAGAACACTGAGTGTATAATACAATATAATTATACAGAATAGTTTAAAAAGAAAGAATATGTAAATAACCAGACTAATAATTTCTCGTTGAACATGCGAATAGCGAAAGGGTAAAAACTCTTAAGACTTGTAATTTTGCTCCTAATAATAAAGCAAAGACGAATAAAGCAAAGACTGCGATTGGGAACTTACATAATTTTAGTGTCCAATTTCACGTTTGTTCGTAAATGGACCAGTTCGAAAGATGCGTAATATGGAAATATATTATTTCCTTAGTTTTTACTCATATTCAATAACAGATTACTCTCAATAGAATAATGCACACAAAAGAGCAGGTGATCTGAATCATTTTAAATAATTACAATTTTGAAACAAGTTTGAAAATAACGACGTATTAACACAGAAAAGAAAATTTGAGACTAGAAATCATTAAAAACGTAGCTGAAGCTATTTCAGTCACTGAATGAAATGTGTTTTCTTAAAAAAAAAAAAGAAGAAAAATGACACACAACAATTAATAGTCAAGGCCAGGTCATGTTCATTTGTATAGCCTTAATCACAAAGGATCTCGAAGGGCTGCACAGAACAAAGACTATTGCACAGAACAAAGACTATTGCACGAAACAAAGATTATGATGAAAATATAAAATAAATGCGAGTCAAGAAGATAATTCATAAGTGACAAGTATGCATTGTTTTATATTGAATCAATAATAAAAGATTGATTATGATTATAGAAAGAGGAAATGACAATTAAAAAGTTTTGACATTGAGTTCCATTTGGCAATTTTTGAGATTTTTGATGGTTAGGCAGTGTGAGGGTTTGGAATTTTGATGAGTTTAGCCCAAAGGACAAGATCCTTTAGGAGGAAAATTGATTCCACACTGATTTTTTTTTTAAGAATGAGCGTGTTACAGGGCAGCACGGCGGCGCAGTGGTTAGCGCTTGTGCGGCACAGTTCATGTCATGGGAACCTGTCGTGGGTTCAAATCCAGCTCCAGACTTCCTGTGCGGAGTTTGTATGTTCTCCCCGTGCTTGCGTGAGTTTCCTCCGGGCACTCCGGTTTCCTCCCACGTTCCAAAAACATGCATTTCAGGTGAATTGGCCGGTCCAAATTGTCCATAGGTGTGAATGAGTGGATGAGTTGTCTGTCCCTGTGTGCCCTGCGATTGGCTGGCAACCAGTTCAGGGTGTCCCCTGCCCACTGCCCGGAGATGGCTGGGATGGGCTCCAGCCCCCCCGCGACCCTAATGAGGATAAGCGGTACGGCTAATGAGATGAGATGAGATGAGCGTGTTACGATTGACAAATGATTAATAAATATGTAAGCAATGCTGACTTATAGTTTGGTTAAATAAAACAAAAACAGTTTCTATGGAAAAGAGAATATTTAGAAGACAATGAGAAACAGATTGATCAATCCTGGAAAGGATCATAGGAATTTAAAAATAACGGATTAATTGATTTCGAGACAGATCATGATAATTTAAAAATATAACTACACGGGAAATAAATGGATAGAAATTAATTAAACTAAGATAATGTCTGCTAGTACCATAATTTAGAGAAAAATTTAGGCCATTGAATAATCCAGCTAATGTACTAAAACATCCCAGTACGTAAGCATGATAAAATTAACGAAACTCTAAGCGCCACTGAGTTCCACAAAAGACATTTTTGGGGGAAAATCAATGGACTCTCAAAAGAACATATCAAACTGTCAAAAAGGAGGCACATCAGAATAAAGATGGACAAAATGTTATTTGCTGTGATGGGGAACACAGTTGAGAAAAATTAACAAAGACATCCATTCATCCATTGTCTGCACCGCTTATCAACAGTGAGGTCACAGGGGTGATGGAGCACACCCCAGCTGCTTTTCGGACAGCTAACAGGAGATACCTTAACTGATTGACAGTGGAACCGACAAAAAAGACAATAAAGTCATTTCGTTTTTGAGATGTACACATTTTGAAAAAGTACTTTTGATGGGCCAAGAGCAACATTGAAATGGTGAATGTACTGTGGAATACGCAAATCAAAAACTGGAACACAAGAACATTCATGAGTACGTCTGCTTGAAGTTATATAGAGTCTTGTTAATACAAAGTATATATGTAAATGAGGAAAATTGATGAATTTATCCTGCAAAATTATATACGCTGTTTTATTTCACTTGTATTCATAAAAGTTAAACTGAGTTTTGAACTCAGTTGGGGGGAAGTTTTTGAGAGGCTGGTAAATTCTAACTTCAGAACGAGACACGTGAAATTTTTTTGGTCAGAATTCAGTATAACAAGAGTTAAGATCTTACACTAGTTTTGTCCACAATTGATGAAAATTTGTCTTCTGAATAAGCTCTCCATATAACTGTTTTTTGAAATTCAAATTATGAAGTTTTGGACAGATTGAAAAATATTACACAAAAAGAATATGCTATAATATAAAACAATTCAAATGTTTGTCAAATAGCTTTACAATAATCAATTAGAATGATCATACACCGTTAGAGTATCGCCCACATTGACAACATTTTTGGATGGTATTTTTCATTTTGGCAAAGTCATTCACCTTGAGTGTGAATTACCTGCCTTCTTTGTAAAATACTGTTATTTTAAACAAATTCACTTACTGAAAAGATAATACATCGGTTATGATTTTTACAAAAAGCTAAACAAAGAGTGAATTACAACAGTAAAAGCGTTTTATTTGGCTAAGTTGATGATTTAACGATCTACCCTGGTCATCTGCCTCGAGAGGGATGGCTAACAGCAAGATAACACATATAAAAATCAAGAAAAGAAAATAAGAAGGGAAAATAGAAAAATACACACAGAGAATTTTTGGACAATGACCAATCCACAAACAAGAAAACACCATGTCACTCAAATCAGGGTGGGTGATTCTGATAATTAAACAAATTCAGTGACTGAAATTAGTAAATAGGCAAATTTGAGATTTAGAGCTAACAATTTTGAAAAATAAATTGTTTAGGTTTGATTTAAAGTCTTGGGATGAAGTGTTCAGAATGGATACGGCAACTTATAGCAGGGATTTTGCCTTCACTAATAATAAATAAAGATGCTTTAAGAAAATATACGGATCTATATAAATAAATGAATTAGTTGTTTTTCGGGTTAAATTGAGCCATGATTGATAATTGATAATAGCAGGATATTGCACAAGTCTCATATATTTACACTAGGGGGATGCACGATAAACATCATAGTTACTGGTGTAATCAAAAATAGCACTAAATAATTGATCGATTCTTTGATTGACATTTTTTTGTTTATTTTCTGTTCAACAAATGCTAGGTCAACAACTTTGACAGTTGAGATAACAGAAGGAAAAAAGGTCTTATGGGGAAAATCTGGAGCTTTGTCCTGTCCTCCTGACAGTCTTTTCACATTAATCAGATCATGTAACGAACATATTATGACAAGGTATTTACATTTAAAAGAAAATACATCTTATCACTCAAAGAAGATTTTTCTGATGCGTTTCGACATTAGGTCTCTTATAAACTCAATGAAGGATCAATCTTGGTAACAGGCGATATTTAATAATACTTTTGATTTTGTTTTTATTTCCAGTAAGACATCCACACATTTTATCGATGTCGGTTGTCATATTTGCTAGTATTTAAAATTCAATATTGTTCTTAATGAAAAATGGTTTTGAATGTTTGTTTATGCATACCATTTTTGGTAACTTGGCACCAGGCAATCGTATTCTAATCTGACGCTACTTTTAGCTGGCGTTCCATTGTTATTGCAAATGTGATGAATTAACAATGTCTTTAGAAATTTCTTCCCGTACGCATTGAAGGCCATAAAGGCATGGGCTGAATGGGTAATTCTATCTGAGATAATCTGTTGCATAGTTAGCGATGCTACAGTTTTGAAAAGGATTTTGGGGTTCTTTTCTTTTTCTTTTTTTTATTTTGATTCTCGCGGTCTCCATCAATGACCCTTATAGTTAACGATTGCTTAACTGGAGATTTGTTTTCATTTTTGAGAAGAATGAACTACACTGAAAAATAAGCGTATTTTGTTGTTGTTTGTTTTAGTTGTCCAATTTGTTTTGTTTGTTTTTTGTTTGTTTTTGTTTTATCCTCTGTTTCTTCAGAAAAAGTCATTCCTGGGAGGAGAGGATTTTTTTTTTCTTTTTTTGCCTCTCCATGAGATTACCAATCCGATGTTTTCTTTTATGATGTTTTAATTTGAAACCGCTGGTATTGTTTTTATTGATATTCTTTGAAATTCACAACAGGGGGGAAATGTAAAGTTAGCTATTTTAAGTGTGTATTTCTCAGACTCCCATGCTATGAAATTAACTTGTTTAATCTGTCTTTATATTCCTAATATACAAGTAATCATCACACACACACATAGTCACGTTTCAAAGATCAGTCTATTTCTATGTTTTCAGTCTAATTTCATTGTAATGTAATATGACACTCATGTGTGACTCCATTTCCTGTTTGTGTGCGACTTCTCAATAAACCACGCCTACTGACCGGATGTAGGCAGTTCGGCCCTGGCAAGATGGCGACTGGGCCGTGCTCCTTCATCCACGAAGGAGATCAAAACTCAATGAGTGCTTTTATCTGAATAATTCCGCCAGCAAAGAGTTTATATATTTATAAACTCTGACAACGGCTCGTTCGAACAAAACAAAAAAACGTTCTTGAACACACATACTTCCTATATTTGCTGGCCTGCATGTACACTTTTCCTGAATTTAACTATGAAATTATATCCCTTGGTGAAAAGACTTCAAAGCAAGCGAGGATATGTGACGATTCTTTTCAGTGTCGGTGGACAATGGTGTGAGGAGGTACAAGAGAGCCTTAAAAGACGCTCCAGGGGCCTTTGGGCAAACACCTGCAAACACTTTGCACATTGGACATTGTATTTAAATTGTGTGTCTAAAACAGGCTGTGTGTCTCTCAGCAAGTACCTTAAGAAAAAAAGGGAAACTAGTTTGGCTTCTTCTACACTAAAAGCTGAGTTTAGTGGCTCCAAGACAGATGGCACTCAGGGCAAAGCTGGTCTGGGATTTGTGTCTCCCTTTCCATGCCTCCCTCCAGGACACTCTCGCTTTTTATAGCTATTATTGGCATTCTTTTCCTCTTTCAGATCCCCCAATCAGAAATCACAGAGGCCCATTATATTTCCTCTTGACCCATTTGGCAAGGTGGTTGGAGCATTGAGGACTGGATTAATTCGAAAGCAGTTCATAATCCCATAATTCGAATGTTTTAATTACTTAGATGAACAGGAGGCATTTGAGCAAAGGCTAATCTCAGAGACATAAAGGGGTGAAAAAGGGGAGACGGGAAGAGATTTGTCTTTCTCCTTCACCACCACCCTCCTTACAGACATTCATACAAAGACAAACAGAGCTTTAAACTTTACCACCTGTTATGCATAAAAGATTAAAAGAGGCACAGACATGATCAGTCATCGGACAAGGTTTGGAAACTGTTTCCAAGATCTGATGGTGCTGTGTTTTATGAAATGTATGTGATTTTCCAGACCATGCTTTATAATTATACATTTTAATGAAAACTAAGGAAGGGCATATTTCCTATAATGAGCCATAAGGATAATTTTGAAAAATACACTCATAGATGTGCCCAGATGAGTACCATATATGACTCGACATTACACTCTGTAAATATTCAGATACAGTGGAACCTCGGTTCTCGACCATAATCCGTTCCAAAACCCTGTTCGAAAACCGATTTGGTCGATCGCCGAAATCATTTTTCCCATTAAAAATAATGTAAATCGTTTTAATCCGTTCCAACACCCTGAATGTTTACCTTGAATGTTTAACGTAAACATAAAGCTAACCCAGGCTAATCGTACATTCGCGTTATCGTAATCTTCCGTACGAAAGATTACGTGTAAAAATAAAAAAATCAGGTCGTTTACAAGTCATTTAGCACCCGGGTCTCCGCAACAAGTGGTGAGCGGTTCATTGGAAAGGGGCTCCGTTCCAACACCCTGAAAGTTGGGCTCTGTTCCAACACCCACTTAAAGCTAACCCAGGCTAATCGTACGTTCGCGTTATCGTAATCTTCCGTACAAAAGATTACGCTAACATGAACGTGTAAAAATTAAAACAAAAGGATAAAAAAAAAAGAATTATGGATAGGATTTCTTACCTTTGTGGTGGTCAGCAGAAGGCGCAGGTGGACGGCCGTTGCTTGCTTATAGCACTCACTCCCTTAGCCACATCACTAGATTTCACAGCCTCCTTATTCTTTAGTATCGTACTGATCGTAGATTTTGCCATGCTGTATTCCCTAGCAAGATCAGACACTCGCACACCTCCTTCATAGTTTGCTATTATTTCTTTCTTAAATGCAATAGTTGTACGCACTACTTTTCTTTTTTCACCTGTAGCAACTTTGCTGCTTGCACTGACTTTCTTTAGAGGCATAATAAGGGGCTAAAACACCCATATGCCGCTCAGCATCGCACCCTAGCGTACGCACTCACGCATTACCGGCGTTCGAACTCCGATTTTTTGACCAAACAGTGAAGCAAGAATTTCTCGAAATTTTTGGTCGGACTCCGATTTGTTCGAACTGAGAGGCGTTCAAAAACCGAGGTTCCACTGTATATGTTTTACTAGCGACATATCGGCCATTTGCGGCTCTATGACTCCGCAATTGTTATTGACATCCCACCCTTGCTGTCAATCAGGCGGTGGGACAAAGGCCGCTAAAGTAAGGCAGATGACTTCATGCCTGGAGTCAACCGAGGGCTAATAACAGTGTTCGATGTGCTTTTTGTGTCTGGGGCTGTTTTTTCAGGTGCTGTTAAGTGGAGAGAATCGCCACTCCGTATTTCTTGGGGACTTGCCGATGCATACACAAACACTTGCGCCGACTCAACATCCCCTTGATCCTCGGACTGGAACGCTGAGCCAGGAGTGAGCCATAAGACAAGGAGTGACAACCGGGACAGCTGCAGGGACTAGAAGCCAGTCTTATGCCCAACTCGCCCACCTCTCTCTCTCGCCACTCCCCCGCAAGGCCTCCAGCCAGCCAAACGAGCCATTGTTTCTGGCTTGGGCTTGTGGTATTTCATTTGTCATGAAATGGATACAGACACGGAATGAGCATAAGGCTCATTCTCCAAAAAAGACATCGCAACCACCGTCGCCATGGCTCCAATCATTCTTAACCTTCTCATCGAGCTCGCTCCAAGCACAACACTATTAATAAACCTGCCTTCTCCAAGGTGTGGTGGAAAAGTGTGGGGGGGTGAATCAGGTGGGAGCACTACCTTTCAAAAAGGATGTGAGAAGAAAGAAAACGGGGGAAATGCAGTGAGTGTGCTTTGTGCTGTCAGTTGGGGTTTTAGTCATCCGTTATGATCTTTACAGTCTCAGATTCCTCAGCAGACCTCAGGTGGCCCCACCATTTCCTGTTTAGTGCAAATCATACCTAGTTTGGTTCTGAGTGTATTGTGACAATGGCTCTTCTCAGATGCTTGACAACTGCCCGGCCTTCTCACCTTGGTGCTAAGCTTTTCACACATGCTCCATCTCAGGATTATTTCATTGCGGGTTAACAACAATGAGAAACTTGTGGCTGGGAAAAAATAGCCAAGACACCAAGATGATGGTGGGCTTGGCTGCGAGATCATTCCTAATACCCCGAGTCCAAAACCAGCTCACGGGCATACAAACAATACCCTGTTATCTCCATCAAGGGCATTCCTTGGCACAACAATAGGACCATCTCCTCCCTCTGTATTTTCCTTTCCTCCCCTCCCTCATCATTCTCCGGCCCTTTCCATCAAAGAGCATTCCAGCTTCAGAGCCCCTTAAGCCCTTCACTCAGGGCTTGTCCATGTGACACGGCATGCAGACAGTCATCTTTAAGAATTGATTCACGCTGGTATCCAAAGCCCCAGGGGAGCCGGCCTGCCAAGATACCAAGCACAGGCGCCACTCAGAGGGCCAGGTACTCGACAGCTGCTCACTGATAAACGCAACAAAAATGGGTGGCACTCAGGCAGGATGGGGGGTGTCAGGGGCGGAAGATGCCGCTGCAACCTCTCTCTCAATCCTCGAGTGGTCACCTTGAGCCATTTGTTGCCATTGAGTGCCAATCTTAAGGAAATTCAAAAGGTTGAAGATTACTTCAGGGTGAGTTTGTGGTAACTGCTGCTGGCATCCTTTTTAATTAATCAAACGTTTTAATATACAAAAAGTAATTAATAAACAAATCAAGATTTAAAAAGTAGCTGTAAAGTCAAGGCATTATACCTTTGCAATCATGTGGAAAAAGCTGGAAGAATGAAGTAAGTTTATCCCCCATATCCAGATCATTTGGTGTGCCTTCAAATAACCCAAAATTTACACCAACTGTCAATGTTCATCATAAATGGACAGCCTAATCAAGCCCAGAACAATCCCGGATAAATAAATGTATATTGAGGGTAGATGACAAAGCAAAATCTCTAGCTTGATCTTCATCTCTAACCTCAGTGAACTCAACCATAACAAAGTAGGGCACAAGATTGTTCTTCTACCCCTGGAAAGGCAGTGCCCAGTCACAGCTGTTGACTTAGATAAATGGGACACAATCAAATAGACAATGCTGTGCTGTTTTCTTCCAAGCCTGATCATCTGGCAGCACTCTTCCTGCTGAAGGTCAAGTAAAGGAAATGAAAGCCTCATACTAGAAGTAACACTGACGTCGGGGTACAACTGATAGACTTAACAAATCATCCTCAAGTAGACAGGTTGGATATTGCTTCACCTGAAGTGTTTCCATAAAGTCCAGTGAACCAAAGCCTTGGGAAGTGGTATCACTCTTCAAGAAGGTCTTGCCCTGCACATACTCTGATTTATGGTGATACAATCTCACACATCATCTATCTCAAATAAGAGATTAAATAAACACACAAAGGCTTGCCTTGCAGCACAGATCGCCCTTGTTATGCTAAGATGAACAAGATTGTCTGAATCAGCCAGGAGCATACTTTTCTGTGGGTATGTGATTCCTTATGGCTATAAGAGAGAGAGCAAAGGTTAAACAGAAATAAAGACCCAGTTGAAAAGAATGGCTTGGTCACCCTTCTTCCTGCTATGATATGAGAAAAGAGAGGAGGAGGACAAGGGGCGGGGAATTTAGCAAAGCAGCTCAGGAGGGCCCTCATTACGATATTAAACAAGATTTAATAAGTGAGAGTGATTTGATGAGGTGATTATCCTGCCCCATTAATCAAGCAGGTTTCTGGCTCCGCCGTAATGTGGCACATCTTTCCCGCCTATACCAAAGCCTCTTTAGATCCTGAGCTCCTTACTGTACTAACCCCAGCTCCAGAAACAAAACAAAAAAAAGCTATATTACATCTCATCTCTCCAGTCAGCGGGCATTTTTCCCTGCTCACTTATCCAACCTCCTCCCCGCCAGCCTGCTCTTGTCGTGCATCGAATAAATTGAACTCCTTAACATCAGGGTCAGATAGTAATGTCTTATCGGGGAGAGATATGAGTGGTAACGGGCAATGCTAGCCAGAAAGCATCTGCAGCTTTAAAGCTTTTGGTTGGAGAAAAGAAGGAAGTTTTCCAGACTCCACAGGGTATGCTTCAGAAGAGAAGGAAGAGCGGGTGCTGTGTGTGCAGTTGTGTGTCAATATGTGTATCCATGGAACGTTTAATTTTCATCATCCAATCCGGTGGTAGTGTCCATTTCCCCAATCCGGTGGTAGTGTCTATTTCTAACGATTGTTCTTCTGTCTACAATAAAAACCGTCTGTGTTATTAAATGGAAGCCTTGTCACTTGTGGTTGGAGGAACAGAACAGATTCTTGATTTCCTTTTTGCATATGTGAAACCTGAAGTAGGAAAGAGGATGTTAAGTCAGTTGTATTTCTGAACATGTTTAAGCTATGCACTTGATTTTATTGCTATGATTGCCACTAGAGGGCAACTGTCACTGGACATAAGGCCAAAAATATATGCACTGGAAGACAAATGAAGCTAATACATATACAAAGAGCATGATGAATGTGAAAATTCCTTTTTGATTCACGATCAAGTGTTTTGGTATGCAATTTAGGCACGAGCACCACTAAATGAAGGAGTAAAGGATTCAAAGACATACAGCCTCCCTAAAACATTTTAAAAGCTCAAGTGGGAGATTACCTTAAAGCAGGCACAGGGACGGAGCTTTTGGAGGGCAAACTGCCGGAGAGTATTAATACAATAAGCACAGCAAAAAATAATACAAGAATGTTTTTATCAAACATAATCCGGAAATACGAGGCCAAACCAACCTGGGACATAATCCCAAGGAGAAGGTCACGGACAAACTTGTACATGGACTCCCTGTATGTCTCCAACTGGATTCGAATAATCAACAGATAATCTTCAAGTGGACATGCATGGTGATCACCTTATATTTCAGGTGAACATTGTCATATTTAAGTCAAGTCAAGTTACACTAATTCGTGTAACCCTTATTCACAAAGCATCTGAAAGGGCTGCACTGACCACCATTACAACATTCCCATCTGAAATTCACACGAGAGCAAGGAAAAACTCAGCTTGAGGAAATTTAAGTAACCTTGGAAAGGAGTCACACACAAATAGTGATCCCCTTTCCAAAATGACCAGGCTGCAATGGATGTTGCATGCGCATCAAAAGACAGTTTACAGTCAACATCAACATAAATTTCAAGTAATAACAAAAATAATGGAAAAAGTCCTGTGGACAGAAACAAAAAGCCTCTTGTCTCAAAGTCTCAACTGATAAAGCAGGCATTAGATCAAGGGTTGGGAACCTAAGGCTCCGGGGCCATGTACGTCTCTTTTAATGAGTGGGTGTGGCTCGGAGACAAAACTGATTCAGTGTAAATTATCTCTATGTCTTTCCAGATTTGCGTGGGCAAATCCTGTAGTGGTGAACTTGAAGTTGAACCAAAGCTGAGATTGATAATTGTACTGTCCAATATATAGTATATATATATATATATATATATATATATATATATATATATATATATATATATATATATATATATATATATATATATATATATATATATATAGGGCTCGTTTTTTTATTTGCAGTCAAGTTGTCACACCCATTTTGGCTGTCCATCGTTAAGGAATCTTTTATATGAAAGCTTATTAAATAATCCATGTTGAGACACCTTACGATGAAAATCCACAGAAGTAACTGTAAGTACGCCGAAACGCCAGCAGAGCACCCAGAGCAATTTGATTGGGTGAGAGATAGTGATGGGTGTGGCTATGCAAAGAGCACAAGCACTCCTTCCTGTCTCTTGCCCTGCGGCTTCTGCCTGGTCGGGATTCTCGTTTACAGAATTTGTTTGATTTTTTTTTTGTAAAGAACTTTGCTCAAACCATGAAACCATTATTTATGACAAAATCGATGTTCAAAATTAGCCTTAACACTCTTAAGTAATTGCGGGAAGGAGAGCAGTTTTAAGTAGTGTATTTATATGGGACACAGGCGCTGGCATTTATCAAATTACCAATGATCACACAGTGAAATAAAATGCGCTGAAGAATAAGTTTTGTACGGAGAGCGGGTTTCTCGGTTTTGCTGAATTTTGTCTCAAAATACAGGGTATGGCTCTTTCCCCCAAAATATATATCTATTTATGTATTTATTGCTATTTTGGCTCTTTGGATTAAAAAGGTTCCTGACCCTTTTTCTAGAATAGCATTCATCAGTTCCAGGTATGATGGCTTAGAACGCATGCACCGGGGAAAATTCAGGATCATCTTCTCCCTCAAGGACAAGAAAACAAATGTATGAGGTCAAAATCAGCTCTAAACTATAAAATAGAAGTGTGTCTTAAGTCTAGATTTAAACACTTCCACTGAGGTTACAGATCTTATCTCGGTGGGAAGACCATGACTATTTATCTATCTATCTATCTATCTATCTATCTATCTATCTATCTATCTATCTATCTCTATCTCTATCTCTATCTCTATCTCTATCTCTATCTCTATCTCTATCTCTATCTATTTCTATCTATCTCTATCTATCTCTATCTATCTATCTAACAGAACCTTAAGATCAGATCCTAAATTTCAAAATAAGCCAGTGCAGGTTAACTAAAATTGAGATAATTTCATCAAACTTTATTGTCTTGCACCAGTTGCGAACTTTTGATGCTAGACATTGGAAAATAGGTATTTACAGTCTAGACTTATCCTATCGTGGTTCATCTTTTGCGCCTGATGATTGAAACATTTTGCTAGGTTTTATTTGTACCAAGATCCCAAGATGGTTGTAATAGACACCTAACCAAGATCTCCGTTCTTGAATATATAGCAAAAAACAGGTAGCGGTGGAAGAGGACTTGGCTCATCTTGTCTGGGAATTCAGGTAAGCTTGTTCCCTGCAGAGTCTTAGGTACAGGAAAACAAGTTGGTTTACGGCAAGAACAGATGTAAAAGGTATCTGGCCGCCGACTGCGAGACAATGTCGCCTTGGCCGGGAAGTTTGTCTCTGGATCTAGTTCGCTCCCTCCGTGTATCTGTGCGGCATAATTTGAGTAAATGACAGGGGAACATCTGCTGCGCATAAGAGAGAGGCCAACACTTTAACATGCAGATGTCTCTCTCAATCTGCATTAATTCAATAATTACCGCAATGGAGAGAGGGAGGAGGGCTGCGAGGGAGGGAGAGAAATCTATTTTTTATAGCTTAAGACAATGTTATCGCCGCCAGTTGGTACGGGGAGGGCAAAAAATGAGGCGCGTGCGTTTGAGTGTGTTTTGCCGCCGGACGTTTTGTGAGACGAGGGCTAGATTATTACACCATTTAGCCAGAGCAAGCTGTCACACGGTGGAGGATGGCACTAATTCCATTGTGTCCTTGGTGAGTCACGGGTGGACTCCCAAGTGACCGATGGTGCCTCCACGGCCACGTCGCCCGCTTGCCGACCCGCTTCGCCCCGATCTCTCTTTGGGGCTCGATGACCAATCTGGGCTTGTGAGAGCCACACTCCAGAATGCCTAAAGCAATTTGCGGGCTTCAAGAAAGAGGGGTTAAGAGTCTTTCCTAAATTTTGGTGGTAGATTCAAGAATTCACTTGTAGAAAGTGTTTTTCTACTAACTTTTTTTGGTTTTGGTTTGTGGGGCTCCGAGGATCTGACAACATCTATGCTTCTTTTTTTTTAGTGTGTGTGTGTGTGTGTGTGTGTGTGTGTGTGTGTGTGTGTGTGTGTGTGCGTGGATTTGTGCTCTTCAGTATATCTCTTCGTAATACTTCGGCCATTCCTACACATCTTTGACTCCTAGCTCCTAGGAAACCCACATAGGTGAATAGTGGATGTAGCAGTGTGATACACGTATTGATTCTCATCAACTCGGCATTCTGGTGCCTATCTTCCAAAGAAAAACTAAAGGAGGAATGAGAATGAAATTAGCATAGATAGATTGTTGACAAAAACACTGCCATTATCTTAATAATATTAAAGGGAACTATTCACCTGAATCAAGGAAGTTGATTGTAGAGATGAACATGCAAAAAACCCAACAGGGCAGCATCCCCTTCCATCCACCTATCGAACCAACTCCCTGAGCCCAATGTAGCACCATGGCACGCCAATCCCACCGTCCGCAGCAGCACCAGGATAAGCAGCCACCCCTAGCCCAGTGACATGGCATAGGGCCAGCTGACCTCCACGGCCCCGCACCGGCCCAAGCCCACATCTCACCCTATAACGCCCTCCCAAAAAATCTACCCAAACCCTCCCATCTATGATCTGTTTAGTTTTGTAGATCTGTTCATAGGTCAGTGCTAGTAGTATTATATATCAATCCTAAAGATCACTTATTTAGGTTCACAAAGAGCCCTCGCTACTTCGTTTATTTGGTTATCGCTGGTTCGGATTTTGAATTTAATATATTTGGTCTTTATTGTCATTGATTGTATCCTGCATAGTGTTCTGTTAAACAGCACACCACCGGGACAAATTAGGAAAGGCGGACTGTGTTGGGTGGGTCTGACTGGCTGTTTGCCCGACTGTCATAGGCTGGGGTATGCTGTCAGTCAAACAGCCGGAGTGGGCATGCACAGTCAACGTCTCCAAATGAAAAAAAAATGGAAAACATCGCAACCGCAATCTACTGCAAATCCAAGTAAATTGGACTCTGAGGAAAGTTAGAAGAGCTCAACAAAACTGTGACCACCAGCGAGTTCTTCGTAGATTATTATCTGGTTCCAAATGCGACTCAGGTGATGTCTGGGAGAAAGCAAGAGCGGTGCCACTGATGCACACCCCGGAACCTTGACAACAAAATGTCCGTTAGCCATCAAACGGATGACCGGAATCAACAACTTGTGAGAAACCGCTACATTAGGGACTGTTTTATTTTAATCATCGCGGTGAATTGTCTCCATTCGAGGACACTCGGTGCTAGCGTGCAGCTAGCCGGCCGCTTTCTTAATTGCTTTCTTACACTGAAAGAAGCCGTCCAATTTCATTTTACTTTTGTATAGTGTCAATATAACCATTCATTCAACTGCAATTATGTGTTGTGTGTTATTATTCGTCGATCTATAATTGTTATTTTCTTGCAGTCGTATACTTTGGTCAGTAATGACCTTATCCCGAGGTAAGTTTAACCCTTTGGGGGCTTTTATGATGGTGTGACACTACTTAGCTGATTTTCACTTTTCACGGATGGTTCTGGTCCCCATTAGCCCGAAAAACTGAAGAATCTTTGTACAGTTATCCAAAAAGACTGCATAACAGATTATAAAATGACCATGTCACCCAAGAAACAGCATTGTGGTCTCAACAAAACGATAAAATAATCCATTGATGTATGAGTAAAAACGCAAATAAGCAAGCCGACAACCATACAGAAGCAAGTCGACACGTGCGCACACGGAAGTGTCTCTTGCGCACCATCTAAACATAGGGACAAATGAAAATATTTGTATACTTGGCAGGCCAGCTTCCTTTGATTGCAGGAGTGCTGCCGTTGTAGGAAACAATGCACCGGCACTATTAATACACCAAGGAGAACCAGAATTCCTCTTGGACGACGGCTCAAAGGAGCCGAGGTTATTTTAGGTTTCACTGACTGATTGAATGTCTCGGCGGCCGACTCAAACGACCGCGTCTTGTCTTACGCGTGCTGTCTTGCCGCAGGGTCTGAGGATACTCAAACCGTAGGAAGGCCTGACTTTTTAATGACACATGACCCATTGTTTTTCTACTGTACTTATTTTGTATAAACTTTGACTGTGTTCCTAAAGAGTTGCTGTGCTACAGGTTCTTCCTACACCCTAAAATCAAGATTTTTGCACATTTACACTCCTCTTCAAAGATCCCTCAATGATGTCATAAAATGCATTTTTCAAGGAAAATAGTACGCCATGGCCCGAATAGAATTAGAATTAGAACTGTCTTTAAAGTCATTTAAAAGAGCTAGTATATATGTTTTACAAGGAGCAATGCGAAGGTTGTCACTTTTCCACTGCCAGCTCTGTTCTCAAGTGTGATCGCAACATTCCTTTAAAAAATACTTCTGTCACCTAGTTTAATATACCAGTCCTGAACTATATTGGGCATTTCTAATTAAGACTCAAAACCGATTCCAGTCAAGTGATTCGAATGAAGTTCCCATTGCTCCGACAAATGGCTTTAAACAGCATTATTTTCCCACCAACACAGTCTTTCAATAACGTAGCTGACAAACTCCCTGTAAGAGCGAGAGTGGACAGAGAGAACAATGGTCAGTAATGAGACAAGGGGGTGGTGGGGGGACTATTGTTTCTGATCCTATTTAGACTTTGGTGTAACTCCGCAACTGTTGCCACTTCTAAGTTTAGCTGAAAGGGCAGAGCCAAGAAGGGGGACAAGGAGGAGGAAAGAGAGAAGGCGGGACATGAGGAGGGGACGGCTGAAATGGACGCAAATGGAAGACGGAAAGAATGCACTTGGGAGGCAACACCGTGGACAAGATGGAAAATTATGAGGTCAAATGGTGACTTCACCTATGGTGACTCACTTCCAAAAGACCAACTGCTGTGTCTGAAGAGATTTAATGCAGCCTTTAATCAAGAAAATATCCTTCTTATCAATGTCTGTCTGACTGTAATCATTTGAAAAATAATACTCTTTTGTAGGATAACCTAAATGCCCAACAAGCAATGAATTAGCTAATATGAGTATGGACCCATCTATTCTGACATCTCTGGAGACTGGAGGTCTTTTAGTTTCTGAATGTTGTCCTTGGTTTCGACCCGAGGTGTGGCAGCCTCAAATGTGATGATGTTACCAAGTACTAACGCTATCTCTGATCAGTATTGTTTTGTTTTCCTTGCCTTCATGTTGGTAAAGGTTGTAATGGTGGTCTGTGCAGCCCTTTGAGACTTTTTGTGATTAAAGTCTATGCAAATAAATGTAACTTGACTCTGGAAAAATCTTGAGTGCAGTTTTATGTAGTTGAAACTTTCTTACAGAGTGGATGACAATATTCATTTTTAAGACCGAGTAAACACAGCCAAAAATTCAGACTAAATAGTCACACAAGCACAAGTTAATCACGGAACCAAAGGAGTCCAAAGACGCAATCGGACAGGACTGAAGGAGACAAGGAGGGGGCCACAGATTATCCCAGCTGTCTCCTCATAAAGCGACCGAGGGCTGAAGGCGCTAAGCCCTGCAGTGAAAGCACAGCTTAGACTGGGTTGTAGGGGACGCCGGCCCAACGGTGGCCCGAAACTCGGGGAGCGAGCCAAAGCAAAGACACGTGGATAAACAGAAGAGGGCTTTTCGGGCCGGTTAAGACGGTCGGCGTCGCCCTCCCTTTACGGGGCCAAGGACTAGACTTGAGGCTCGCCACTCGAAATAAGGGCGGGATGAACATTGTCTCTGGACGAGTAAGAAAGGGGATTTAGTGTCAGTCCCTAAATCGGGACAATTCTTGGCACGCGGTCCCTCTTGAGCCAACCGGCACATACAAACTGGCGTCCGTCTCCGGAGCCCTGCCCCGCCAGTGACCCTCCCACCCCTTGTTAGCGTGGCGCGCCGTTGGCGGCACGCGATGACAAGGTCATGAATAAGAGGTGACGAGGGCACCGGTTCACTTCGACCGCAAGGCCGAGAGCGGCAAAGGGTCTTTAACCATGCTGGATTTCACACAGGCCGCGTACGGGCGACCTCCCGGCAGCGAGGCATTAGCAGCTGCTGCTTTATGAGCTTCCCAATGTGACAATGCCCCTGCGTATCCATCAACGCTGAGACTGTAAATTATACGCACGCCGTCTTTGAGGGGTGTAAAAACAGAGCGCTTACCGCGCCGGGAAAGCGGATCATTTATAAAACAGCAAACACATCGTCGTTGCTATCCACATACACCATGTAATCTCACTTTGACATAAGCATAAACAGAAAGCTTTCATGTACAGTACGACAGACTCTGGACACGCCTATTATTAGCTTGTGACGACGGATGAGCCCGACTGACCTGCATATTATTATCAATGCAACGGCGAGCCCACGTTTCAATCGCCTCCATAAATTTTAAATTGAATTCTAACAAACATTGGCACTGAGCTGAAATCCTTCCGAAAGCTTTGAACTGCTTCAACCAGTAGAGCAAAGCCTCGTTTATCGAGAGGGGATATGGGTTATAGACACTCCTACAAAAGGTGAAAATCTGCTATTTGAAGAGATCAGACTGGTAAAAAAACATTAGTGTAAATGTGTTAAAAGACAATAGCTAAATAAAAGTGTTACTGACTTGTGAGGATTAGGTGCAGACACAAGCCTTTTTTTCAGGATCAGTAATGGTTGCCCTTTAACCATTTGACAATCACAAACTTTAAAATATTAGGTACAAAAACATTTTCCTTAGCTAACAATTTTCTACAATTACAGATTGGAGAGCCTCAACGAAATTCCGGGTCTCTTAGCCGATAAAAAAATCAAATGGTGATGGATTTTGTAAATTTTTTGGGCCTTATTTGGACAGTAGTTCATGCGTGTAATGAAAATGATGGAACAATTGCATACTTGTCAACCTCCACGGCTCCATGCCCTTACAAAATGTTGTATTTTCTCTTACAAAATACAAAATTTTCTTACACCATATTTTCTTTTCAAAGGTGTTTATTTATATAGTTTAACATGTTATATTGTACATGTGTTTCGTTATACCATATATATTGTTAATTAACATTTTGTTGTGAGATACTGAGTTGCTCGACATGAATGAGGTTTATTATAAAAAAAGGTTCAAAAATTAAGTAGCTTGGACGTTCACCGTAGAAGGAAAAAATACATGCAAACATAATTAAGTAGAATAATACATTATCTTATTCAGATTATGAATTCATTTTCTGCATTAAATTATTGTTGGTAATATACTGATTAAAGGGATAACCACAAACCTGTCTTTTTTCATTTTCTCCTTTTATACTTCCTTTTTTTCTTAACTTCTTTATACAACATAACAATTTGTAATATAATGCATCAAAGCGAGCGAGCCGTTTGAGAGCCGGTTCTCTAAAAAGAGACGGACTTCCTTGCACTACATAACTACCACATGAAATCCGAGGCTGCAGACGCATGCGCATAGTAGCATCAAACCGCTCGCTTCGTTTGCAACAAAAAAAAACGATTACGAGATACAGGGCTGGGTAGGGTTACTTTAATTTGATTACTTTCAATTACTTTTGGATTACTCCAATACCAAATATGCTAATAAAAGACAAAGGAAACTAAATATGAATAAAATTATGACTCACAACACGTGGTAAGCTTTCTCTCCTGGCTTTGATCTCTTTGATCTCCGGCAAAACTAACATAAAATGCGACCGAAACGAAAAGAAAATAAATCCAAACAGCTTGCCAACATTATTTTTGCCGTTCTATGTATTCCGTTACTCCCGAAGCCTGCACAAAATTTAGTAATTTTATTCAAATTGAGTTTATTTTGTCTTTTATTAGCATATTTGGTATTGGAGTAATCCAAAAGTACTTGAAAGTAATCAAGTTAAAGTAACCCCACCCAACCCTGCCGAGATAGCAGCGAACTCGTTTGACTTGATGTATACCAGATGGTACCCATCTCATCTCATCTCATCAGCCGTACCGCTTATCCTCATTAGGGTCGCGGGGGGGCTGGAGCCCATCTCAGCCATCTCCGGGCAGTGGGCAGGGGACACCCTGAATTGGTTGCCAGCCAATTGCAGGGCACACAGGGACAGACAACTCATTCGCTCATTCACACCTAGGGACAATCTGGACCGGCCATTTCACCTGAAATGCATGTTTTTGGAACGTGGGAGGAAACCGGAGTGCCCGGATGAAACCCACGCAAGCACGGGGAGAACATACAAACTCCGCACAGGAAGTCTGGAGCTGGATTTGAACCCACGACAGGTTCCCATGACATGAACTGTGCCGCACAAGCGCTAACCACTGCGCCGCCGTGCTGCCCCAGATGGTACCCATAATTGACAAATTTGCCTTTTTCCGCACTGATTTTCTTGTACGTTGTACACGTCTTAAAATGCATCATAAACATACTTTGTACAGCAAAAATGTACAGGTTGACAGGTATGCAATTGTGACCATACAGTGAGGATTTCTTTGGCTCATGATTAGACAAAAACATGGACCATTGATTGTTTTAAAATAGCCTGGTGGAAAAATAATTACTCCATCCCTGAGCTCAATACACCATCAAGTCAAGTAATTCGTGAGCTTGTGTTTTAAGCCTAGATTTAAACACTAAGGTTGCAGATCGAATCTCAGAGGGAAGAGAGAATGCTCTCAAACCAGTAAATTTCTTCTTGGCTCTTGGGATCACTAGTAGACCAGCATTTTCCGAGCGAAGGCTTCGAGCAGGAACATATCTATCACCATATCTCAGAGCTGAATACACCAGTACCTTCCTCATTTGCAGTATTTAGTTAGATTATTTGAGTGTGAGATGCTTCTCTTTGTTTGACTGATGACTAAGCCACCATGTTTTCAAATGATGCTGGTCTCTACATGACGGAAAACAGGGTACTCACGCAACAATGATTTTCTTTCTGGTACAGATACGAGTGTTAAAGCTATCTGGTTAGCGATATCAAATACCATACACTGTTTTGCGGTGCGCCTTGTGGTTCATGTAAGGTGTCAATAATGTCTAGATTCGGCACCCCCCCGAGACTGGGAGGTCACAGGTTCGAGCCTTGGCTTAGGCAAGACTCATACCATATTGGATGAAATGTTTTTCTGAGATAATTTACATTTCCAACTAAATGTGACGTGCATGCATTCCCCTGTGACTTTTATGCTAAATGCCACAAGTTTCCTACTAGCAGAAGAGGAAATATGGCGTCCCATGCACTGCATAGTTTGCGGAAGTACTCATGGATACTAACGCTGTAGCGTATTTGGCAATTTCAAGTCAAGTCAAGTCACATTTATTTATATAGCCCTTGATCACAAAAATGTCTCAAAAGACTGCACAGGATTACAATGACACAATTACCTGATCTTAAACCAACATGCGGGCAAGGAACACCTCAAAACCTCACCGTGGGGAAAAAGAGAAACCTTGAGAAGGGGCCTCACAAGTGGTAATCCCCCTTCCAGGATGACCAGGGTGAAATAGATTTATAATTATAGTACACAAACATAGTAAACACTAGGTCAAATATTGAAAATTTGTCCAGAAAGTGCATGACAGCAATGACGCCCCCAGCCTGTAAACGAGTCCAGAAAGTCTATGACGGCCTCGACGCAGCTTCCCATCTCTGCCAGCTGGTCAATGCAGGCATTGACATGCTTCAGGTCAGACGCTGGTCCGCTGACTCATCTCAAATCGTCCTTCTCCTTCGTATTACCACCAGGCAGGCAGTCGGAAAAAGACAGGACAATACAGAATATGAGGTGGGCATCAATCATAAGCTTTGGAATAGATTGGACGCACTGTGTTAAATATGGTGAAATGACATCTGAGCCCTTTAATGTTACCTGCGGTGTTCCGTAGGGTTCAGTGCTTGGCCCCCTTCTTTTCAGCATTTACATGCTTCCATTAGGTGATATTATTCGCAAGTACAATATCAGCTTCCACTGCTACGCAGACGACACTCAACTATATCTTCCGTTGGAGGAATCTCCCACACTAAACTGTGGAAATTTGGAGGCCTGCCTCATTGAGATAAAAGAGTGGATGTCACTCAATTTCTTGCGTCTTAACTCTGAAAAGACCGAAATGTTAGTCATTGGTCCATCTAAATGCCGTGACTTATTCTCAAAAACTGCTGTGAACATTGACAAATATCACATTACACAGAGTGACTCAGTTAAAAATTTAGGTATCATATTTGACCCTGATCTATCCTTTGAAATGCATGTAAAGAAAATTACTAGAACCGCTTTCTTCCATCTTCGTAACATTGCTAAAATCCGTTCAATATTGTCTCAGTCTGATGCGGAAATTATAATTCATGCATTTGTTACCTCCCGTCTCGATTACTGTAATGCACTACTCTCTGGTCTCCCGAAGTCTAGAATCAAGTCTCTTCAGCTGGTACAAAATGCCGCAGCGAGGCTTTTAACTAGGACAAAAAAGTACGATTACATAACACCGATTTTGGCTAACCTGCATTGGCTCCCAGTTAGCCATAGATGTGACTTCAAGGTTCTCTTAGTATTGTACAAAATCATACATGGACTTGCTCCCTCTTATCTTTCAGATCTGATTTGCCCCTATGTCCCGGTCCGAAGCCTACGATCTGAGAGTGCCAGTCTTCATCGAGAGCGTTCTCCATCCGGGCACCGGTGCTGTGGAATGCTCTTCCCCCTGAGATCCGATCTGCAACCTCAGTGGAAATGTTTAAATCTAAACTTAAAACTCACTTCTACTCCATAGCATATGAATAACCTACTCTTCTCGTCGGCTGAAAAATAGTCTGTGTAATATAGTGTAATAATCTGTGAAGCCCTTTGAGACTCTTTGTGATTTAGGGCTATACAAATAAAGGTGACTTGACTTGACTTCAAGTGTGTCTTAAGCCTTGATTTAAAAACTTCCATTGAGGTTGCAGATCTTATCTCCGGAGGCAGGGCATTCCATAGCATGGATGGAGAACGCTCTCAAGCCTGCAGACTTCTTGGCCCTTGGAGTCACCAGTAGACCGGCATTTTCCGAGCGCAGACTCCGTGCAAGAACATGGGGAAAATCAAATCAGAGAGATAAGAGGGTGCAAGTCTATGCAAACATTTGTATGTTAATAAGAGAACCTTAAACTCACATCTTAAGTGGACTGGGAGCCAGTGCAAGTTGGCCAATACAGGAGTAATATGCTCAAACTTTTTGGTCTTAGTCAAAGGTCTAGCTGCTGCATTCTGAACCAGCTGCAAACTTTTAAAGCTAGACATCGGGAGACCAGAAAGCAATACATTACAGTAATCAAGCAGATCTGATTGGGACAGCATCGAACGAATCTTAGCAATATTATGGAGGTGGTAGAAAGCTATTCTAGTAATATTTTTCACGTGTGACTGAAACGACAGATTAGGATCAAATATAACACCTAGATTTTTGACCGAGTCACTTTGGGTGATATTACATTTGTCTAGGTTCAGGGAATTGTTTGAAAACAACTCACTGGACCATCTCATCTCATCTCATCATCCGTACCGCTTATCCTCATTAGGGTCGCGGGGGGGCTGGAGCCCATCCCAGCCATCTCCGGGCAATGGGCAGGGGACACCCTGAACTGGTTGCCAGCCAATTGCAGGGCACACAGGGACAGACAACTCATTTGCTCATTCACACCTAGGGACAATTTGGACCGGCCAATCCACCTGAAATGCATGTTTTTGGAATGTGGGAGGAAACCGGAGTGCCCGGAGGAAACCCACGCAAGCACGGGGAGAACATACAAACTCCGCACAGGAAGTCTGGAGCTGGATTTGAACCCACGACAGGTTCCCATGACATGAACTGTGCCGCACAAGCGCTAACCACTGCGCCGCCGTGCCCATTGAGCTGGACCAATAATCAACATTTCAGTTTTTTTCTGGGTTAAGGCGCAAAAATTTAAGTGACATCCATCTTTGAATCTCAGTCCTCCAGATTTTAACAACTTAACTGTCCAGTTGTCTCCAGTGGCACATACAGTTGAGTGTCATCTGCATAGCAATGGAAACTAATATTATACGTGCGGATAATGTCACCAAGCGGAAGCATATAAATACTAAAAAGAAGGGGGCCAAGTACAGAGCCATGTGGAATACCACAGGGGACATTAGAGTGTTTAGAGGTCAGATTGCCATACTTAACACATTGCATCCTGTCTGACAGGTAGACCTAAACCACGAGAGTACAGTTCCTGAGATACCAATGCATTCCAGACGAACAAGTAATATGTTGTGGTCGACACTTTCAAAAGCAGCACTGAGATCCAGCAGCAGTAACATTGATGAGGCACCGGAATCTATTGCTAAAAGAAGATTATTGGTCACTTTAGCCAGGGCTGTTTCAGTAAAGTGATTTGCCCTAAATGCTGACTGGACAGTCTCAAAGAGGTTATTTTCTGACATGAAGTCATTTAGCTGCTGTGTAACGACCTTTTCAAGTAATTTTGAGAAAAATGGCAGATTTGACACTGGCCTATAATTATCTAGGCTTTCTAGGTCAAGGTTAGGTCGCTTAAGTGTGGGTTTAATGACAGCAGACGAGAAGGCTACAGGAACAATACCCGAGGATAGCGATATATTAATAATATTTAAAACTGATGGTCCTAAGATCCCAAACAGATCCTTCACCAGTGAAGCTGGAAACTGATCAAGCAGGCAAGTAGTTTGTTTGGCCCTACTGACCATCTGTGTTAGACTATCAAGGGACAAATCATTGAAAGGTATTATTTTCTTAATGCTTTTGTTTCACGAAACAGTGTCATTTTTCCACGTGGACGAGGAATATGGTGGAATACGGTGGCGCAGAAATTTCCAACGGATTATAATGAAAATAATTTTAAAAATTAGAGGAAAGTTTTACAGCTCCGTCAATGTGAGTCGTACAACACATACAGGAGTCAAAATAGTTTACACTTCCCCTATAACATACAGACTGATGACAAAAAAAGTTACCAGGAGTGGGGTTTGAACCCACGAGGACTAGTGTCCATTGGAACTTAACTCCAACGCCTTAACCACTCGGCCATCCGGGTGCTCATTCAACACAGCGGAGGCATAGAATTTGTGAGAGAGAGAGCAAAAGAGAGAAGGAGAACAAGAACAAGAGAGAGAGGGCGGGGGAGAGCAAGAGGGAAATAGAGAAAGAGTTATGGAGAAAGAGGGGGATAAAGGGGAAGATAGAGAGGGAAAAAGGAGAGAGGGAGGGAGAGAGAGAGACAAAAAAAGAGAAACAGAGATTGAGAAAAATAGGGAGGAAGAGAGGTAGAGGGAAGGGAGAGAAAGAGTGAAAGAGAGGGGGAGAGAGAGGTAAAACAGAAAGAAAAAGAGAAAGAAAAATAAAAGAGAGCGAAAGAGACAGGGAGAGAGAGAAAAAGAGAATAGAGAAAGAGAATGTGCCTGTGTTTTGTGTGTGTGTGTGCGTGCGTAAGAGAGTGAGAGAGAGAGAGAGAGAGAGAGGGTGAGAAAGAGAGATATGGAGAGACAAAGAAGGATAAAGGAAAAGAGAGGGAGAGAAAGATGGTTAGAGAAAGTGACACTGACAGAAAGAGAGACAGAGAGAAATAGGGAAAGGGAGAAAGAAAAAAGAGAGAAAGAATGAGAGACAGAAAGAAAGAGAAAAGGAAAGAAAGATCAAAACCAAGTAAGCAAGCAAGTAAGCAAACGAGCAAGCGAGAAAGAAAGAAAAAAGAGAGAAAGAATGAAAGACAGAAAGAAAGAGAAAAGGAAAGAAAGATCAAAACCAACTAAGCAAGCGAGTAAGCAAACAAGCAAGGGAGAAAGAAAGAAAGAAAGAAAGAAAGAAAGAAAGATAGAAAGAAAGAAAGAAAAAAAAAGAAAGAACAAAAGAAAAAGACAGACAGACAGACAGACAGTCAGACAGACAGTCAGACAGTCAGACAGACAGACAGTCAGACAGACAGTCAGACAGACAGTCAGACGGACAGTCGGACAGACAGTCGGACAGACAGTCAGACAGACGGTCGGACGGACAGACAGACGGACAGACGGACGGACGGACGGACAGACGGACAGACAGACAGACAGCTACGGTTGCTTAATGAGTGGCGCCTGGCTTTGGCGACGTCCCTGGACGTACTTGAAGCTGCCACTCGTTTTTCTCTTGATCTTCTCTCAGCGTCTTCTCGTTGGCCCCATTACAAACCCTCGCATGCCCATAGGCTGCATGTTTGCCCCCATTGCACCAAAGTCAACACACGAAAAAAAAACACGAAAAAACAAATCGAGAAAAGTTTGGAAACAGGTCACGCCTTGGGCATCTATTTATTATCTCTTATTTTGTTTTCCATAACAGGTTTTTCCTTGAGAACTAAATCTACTTTAGGATTTATGGTTTCTTATCATTCCTCATCATTGGAAATTATAATCCTTTCACCTAATCCTCCCTCTTTCAGATCATATTCATCAAGATCATCCTGTGTGGGGCAAAGCGAGGACCCTGCACACCAGCCAAGGTCCGAAGGGAACGAGGGATGAGTTGGGGGGCTTCTTCCCAAACAAATCCAGTTCCTCTCATGTAATCAAGACGAGACGCCAAAGACAAGCCGGTAATCTGCTGCGACATTATTATAAAATGAGGAGGAACACATCTTTAGATTGGGAGAGCGGGGGACATGAAATGATAATAAAAAAATTGTGGATGGGGCAGAAGTGGGGCAAGGTTGGATAAAGGCTTCAGATGCCCGCAAAGGACAACAAGTACTTATTTTTGTGTGACGTGAGCACATCTGTATGCTTACGAATTTAAATAACTCTGATATTTTCTAGAAAAAGAATAGCGTTTAAAGTCAAAGGAAATAAGTAAGTTTATTAAAAGATGAGCAAGGTGATGCACTTTAAGTAAAGGTTTGACCGTAATTCCTCTGTTATCGCGGTTAGTGTCATGGTTTGGTGCCTTTAGTCCTTCTTTTCCCCCAAAAGATGGCATCTTTACCTCATTTTCCAGTCACCTCACCTTTCCTCTCCCTAGGTGTTTTCAATGAGACAATCGGTGACCTATACTATAAATACTCCAGGCTCCCACTTCACTATGGTGAACCGTTTTGATTCCCGAAAACTTTCACTCGCCAAAACGTCAAGCTTCATGTCCCACGGCCTCCTGCTTCAATTCGTTCCAGTCTCATTTACACCAAGACCTGCCACACAAACATCTTCTCCGGTTCCCTTCTTCGTCCCATGGTCGTCCACTTAGGCCATCTTTCTTAAAGGTAGTCTCAAATTTCCACTTCAAGATTTTTCTACACCCCAAGACCCCTTCTCTAGTTTACCTTGCAAGCCTCCCTCTTCAAATCTCTTCTCAGCTGTCCCAGTCCCACAGCTTCCATTTGCCGGTAAAGTCTTCTTTGTTGTTGTGTTAAATAAAGGTCCCCCCTAGTGGGATTTGACCACATCCCTTGTATTCCATTTCCCTTGTGCCCTGCAATTGGGTCCGTCCGAAACCTCGTGACAGTTAATGGGGACCAAACAACCCCAGCAAATAGTGTCAAACTTACGGCAACATTATATCCTAACCAACTGGAAATAAACGAATAACAACTATTGATCTACAAGTAAAAACACAGAGCTGCAGTGAAGTGAATGCTCTTAATTGTCATTATATAATGGTAACGTTGGAGGGCTTCTCCTTTCAGTGTAAGAAAGCAATTTAGAGAGCAGCTGGCTAGTAGCACGCTAGCATCGGGTAAACTGGAACTGAGCCAGGTTCCTGTGATGATATAAACACAAGTCACAAATGTAGCGGTTACCCACAATTTTTAGCCCCAAGTCACCGGTTTCATGGGTAATGGATCCGCTGTCTGAGAGATACAGGCTTGGCAGGGTTGGCTTGCGAGTGTTGTTAGCCTAGCTGTAGCAGTAGGCCAAACCTGCAGCCTCGGTATTGCCCTTAACCCTTATGCTAGGTGATCACCATTTATTTTTGCTCCTCTGACTTTCCTCAGACAAGGTTCGTACAGGTGCTTGAAATCATTGAAAATGCTTAAATTGTAATGTTGGGTTGTTAAGGTCAAGAAAATGCTTGAACTTTGGTAGACATGCTTGAAAATACTTTAGTGTTTTTCATTGCTGGGTTTCTTGGTAGACTTACCTCATAGACCATGCAATAAATGAAAATAGTTTTTTAGAAGGTGCGTGAAAATTACGCCGACACGCCTGCTCTGGTGGCTTGTCATGTGAAGCATCACCGCCCCCAACTGATCGCACCCAAGCTCTATTTAGAAAATTGGCTATTTTGGCTCGGCTCCCCAGATTATTTTTTTTCAATTATATATTATCATTAAAAGTACAACTTCATGCAACAACTTATTTAGTAATTGGCCATTTCATATGTTTTGCGGGGGATCCAAGGAAAAAAACATGAAATATAAATTAAAATATTCTGAAATGTAATTTATTAAATACAAATACAAAACAATTTAAGTGTTTTACGCACAGAACCGATTTAAAATCGAACAACAAAAGAGAATCCCTAAAAATGCAAAATAATGGAATAAAGATTAGAAATATTAACTCTTTATTGGAATAAATTAATGATAAAGTACAAAAAACATTTACAATCCTATTTATTTATATCAAAAATGAGTCCAAATTTTGATTCATTGTTCTGTTTTTTTATACGTATAGTACTTTCTTTTTTGTCTTCTGTATTAAACTTAACTATTACCTTACACCTAAAGAGCCCTTCCTGTATTTGTAAAGTGTCATGTTGCCATGCTGTGTGTGTATTTTTGAAGCAGAGTGGCAGAATTCATGTTAGTTTATAGCAGCCCATTGACCCAAAAATGTAGACGATGATAGAAATGAATGAATCAAAACAGCACAAAGTATGTGCTAGAAGCAAGGTAGAAACGCATCAAAGATAAAAAACGTATTTTTTAAAGCGCTGCATTTCTTCTTTTGAAGGCACTGGAATTTTTGAAAGTGTTTGAAAACTGCTCAGAGTCCGATTTATTTGATGAATTTCTTTTCAATGTCACTAGCTTTCGCCAGTTTCCCAGTTTGTTTTCGATGGACACGTTGACGTGTGCGCCAGCCTCACTGTTTGACTGACAGCATACATCGGCCTATCACAGTCACGCACACAGTCACGGCCAACTACCACACACAGCCCTCCCTAACCTGCCCCTGTGATAGCATTTCCCGTGTGCTGTCTGCTCCGAACCCAATGTGTGATATGTTTGTATCAATGTCATGTTTTTTTTCAAATGTGTTTATTTATGTAGTTTAACATGTTATATTGTACATGTGTTTCGTTATATCATTCTGTACATATTCTTAATAATAAAAAAATAATAAAAATGAAAAAAAATTAAGAACAATTGTAATCAGCGTAACTAAAATTTCCATTAATACAATTTTAAATTTAAATTTGAAAATAAAGATATTTTTGGAGGAAATAATCAGTTGGAATTTCTATTTTGTAAACCAAACTACAATATCAACCATTGATGTGTAGTGCCTAATTTCAACTCCTCTACAAAATCCTCCCCCCTCGCGTGAACGCCCATTCTGTTGCGCTTTTGACAATAGCTTTATTGTTTAAATAAGCTTATTATTTAGAATATGATTGCTATTGCCGGAAGCGAGGGGGGGGGGGGTTGCAGGGGAGTCTAAATTAGGCACTACAGGGGCAGACACATGCGTACAGTAGCATCAAATGCTTGTTTCGTTTGCAACAAAAAAAAACGATACCGCGGCAAACTCGTTTGACTTAATTGATTTGCCGTTTCGTGATAGTCGGTGTATACCGGATGGTATCCATAATTGACAAATTTGCGTTTTTCCGTACAGATTTTCTTGTACGTTGTACACATCTTAAAATGCATAATAAACGTACTTTGTACGGCAAAAACGTACAGGTTGACATGTATGAGTGAATCAGCGAGAGCGGAAGCATGAAGTAGCAAAGGGTCTCTGTATATCTTTAGGTTTTAGTTCAAACCTGTTTCCACAAGATGGCGCTTTATGTCTGCAATTTGATGGGGGCTTTTTTTCCTGTTTGTTTGTTTTTCACTCATTTGAATCTTTTTGTGGTTGTGTTGAGTTTCCATTTTTAACGTAAACAGTAACAGTAATATTTGCCTTTTGCCATCCATTTTGTTGGGGTGATTTGGTTACTCTGCCTTTTCTTGTTATTTGTAATCCTATATTTCTGAATTCTGTTATGTTTGTTTGTAACCTGTGTTTATTTTAAATATGTTATTCTTCACGATGTCTGTGCTTATATCTACTTTGATTGATAATGTGATTTGTTTCTGTTGAAATGTTTAGCAATATATGCTTTTCAGGAAGGAACCCAGAGAAACTAAAGTTATTGATTAAAGCATCCATCCATCCATCCATCCATCCATCCATCTATCTATCTATCTATCTATCTATCATCCATCAATCTATCTATCTATCTATTGATTCATTCCTTGTGTTATGGGTGTTCAACTTGTGGCGTTGTTGGGCCTGTAATTTCCCACTTTTGCCACTAGATGGTAGTAAACGCTCCTCCAAAATGTTACGACGGTAAATCTTTATCAAGTATCTTTGTACAGATAAAATAAACGAGTTTTTTAGTGATGATGATGATGATGATGATGATGATGATGATGATAATAATAATAATAATAATAATAATAATAATAATAATAATAATAATAATAATAATAATAATAATAATAATAATAATAACAGTAATGATAATAATAATAATAATCTCAACCCTTCTCTTGAAATTTGCGTATATAAACTATGTAATGTTTTTTGAAAAAGAAATATATGTCGTAATCAATGACATTGGGGGGAAAGGGGCAACGATGCTCTGATGTTGTCGTGCTTGTAATTCTACAATGTTACCGCTAGATGGTAGTAACTGCTCCTCTAAAGGATTACTACAATAACTATTCATGAAGTATTGTTTTAGACATGGAAGAAACGAGGTTTACAGCGATTATAATATAATCTCATCATCCTCATCTGAATCCTTGTATTTAAAATTGCATTTGTAGGATAATGTGACCGTTCTTTATTCAAAAATATGTCGTGAATATTTTAGGGGAGAAAGGGAAAATATGAGTTTGGATCAGAAGCACTAAGCTCCTTAGAAAAAAACAATTATTTTATTTCTAGTTAATTTGTTTATTTCAAAAAAATAGTTTTGTTCCCCCCGCAATTTTAATAGTACATTTATTGTACGGTCTTATTTGATAGATGTATTTGCTTTTTGCTAATTAATGCTTTTATAATTTACTTTTTAGTCCTCACAAGTGGTTACAGAAATTTAGTGTATTCATGTTAAAAGCAAATACATGTTTAATCAAGAAAAACGGGGTTATATTTCGATGTAAGATCATACTTTATTTAATTAATGTTTCATACATTTTCCCCACAGGAAGTCACTGTTTTCCCTAATTTGAGCCTCAAAAACGTTGATTTACAATAAAGATTACTTTGGCTGCAAGTTTATTTTATGTCACAGTAAAAATAATCACCTGAAAGTTGTGGAAACTCCCCATTCAGGGATTTTGTCTTTAATGGAGTTCAAATTAATATGAGCTATAAAATTGTGACCTTGACTCAGGGGTGGGTAGTAACATGTTAAAATTACTCCATTTAATTTTCTTGATTAGATTTTAGGACATTTTGTCCGAGATTTTTAAATCACTATACTTTTTGCTTTTACTTGAGTGGATTTGTGAAGAAGAAACAGTACTCTTACTCCGCTACATTATGCTACATTGAAGCCGTTACAAAGTAACATATCTCCGAGTCCTTCCCTTGCTTTTTTTTCGTTTCGGTGCAAGCGACTGTGCAGCCCAAGTCCTGCCCCTTTTAAAGGGGCAGCATCACACCCTAAGCAGGTGGCTATTTCATATCAAACCAGCCGGTGTGTGAAAGGCCATAGAGCCCTAAGATAAAAATACAAAAGTAACTGCAAAGAAAGCCAACTGTCCTAATGTGATTTTATTTACTTTACCTTTAAACGATTTGCTATTTTGTTTTTATAGATGCAGGCTAATTTTCATTCCCCTCTTTTTGTTGGTGAGTGAAAGGGGCACTTTTGTTGTTTTTTTGCAATCCTCAAAATATAAATGACATCAAAATGGGATTTTTAAAAATTGTATTCCTTTCATTTTAATAAAACAAGTAAACATTGCGTGATTCATTAACAAACATGAGGCGGTATCATACAACAGTCATTCTCCACAGGATGTGCTGCATCAAACTTCATTTCGTCATTTTGATAGAAGGCTACTATCGCTAAAATAAATACAGCATAGCATGTGTTGTCATTATAAGGCTTATATAAGGCTTTTAAGTTTGTTTTTTGTTTTTTGGGTTGAATATGGCTCTTTCAACATTTGGGTTGTTGACCCCTGGGCTAGCTTATTGTTCCGCCTGCAGAGCCTCTTAAAAATAGTACTTTGGCTTTAAATGTGCTACTTGTGGCTAACTTATTTCTTTGATTTATACTATTATAATTGCATTGCCTATTTAAGTACTTGAATTCACCTTGTTATTTTCATCTACTATGAAATAAATTGTAATTTATTGTTGATTAGATGGATTTTGATGATTCGATGATGTGTTTGAATACTTGTTTGAAAATATTAAAATACGTTGCTACAGTTACTCAGTACTTGAGTATTTTTTTCTTTTTACTTTTAATCAAGTAATTATTGTGATGACTACTTTCTAATTCCACTTGAGTGATATTTTTCTAAAGTCACTGTACTTTTACTTGAGTAAAATTTGGGGCTACTCTACCCCCCTCTGCCTTAACTGCATGCATACAGTACATGTTTGCTAACCTTTTTACATTAAAAAGCAGAAGATGTTATCACGCTCTCTTTTTTTATACGCTAAACACACTCCGTCACCAGAATACTAACAAAAACTACATGTGCTTGTTTTAAACTGAAAGTGGCAATCTTTTATCGAAACTGTCACGACCAGAACAGAAGTAGGACCCAGATGCGTAACGTTACTCACAAGTTTATTGAAATATAGAAGAACGGCAGCGCCAGCGATCCGGTGCTCGCTGGACGCGGGAAGCAAGTCGCTCATGGGATCGGAACGTGTTACGAATGCGGAAGTGGATCTTCCAGAGAGGGAGATCGTAGCGTAGTGGGACGGAAAAACAGGTCATTAGCCAGGACGCGAGATCAGAATGTGGTCAAGGTCAAAGAACGGGTCGTTAGCCGGGACGGGAGATCAATACGCGGTCGGGGTCAAAAACGGGTTGTAACAGGAGACAAAAGGGGGAATCAGGAACGGACGAGTGGAAAACAGGTGACAAAACGGGACAGACGAGAGTCAGAGTCAAAAATGCTTACCTTGTGAAAACAGAGGTTCGCTGATGGACTGACAACAGGTGAGTGAAAGGACTGAGCTTAAGTAGGACGGGGAACCAATTAGGTAACCAGCAGCAGCTGGCGCCAAACGAGCGGGCACAGGTGAGTGTAATGAGTAATCATAACAGAAACAGAAATCGAATGTGATCATCGGAGCGGTTCGTTCACGCGGTTGGTTCACTTCAAACTTAAGCAGCTGCAGACTAAAATACTAGTCTCCAGTCAAAATTTTTATTGTTTGTATTAAAAAAACGGTAGATTTTTCCCATTTATGTTTTATATTTTTTTTAATGTTTTTTAAGGGGAAAAAAGCGGTAGTCAGGTGGGCACTCCGGTCCTCGAGTGCCGCATGTCCTGCAAGATTTTGGAGGTTTCTCTTCTTCAAATCAGGTTAATCTAATGATCAGGGTTATTTACAAGCTCCTGCCACCCGTCTTATAAACTGACAGGATAGGCTTTAAAAAGAAATGCTGCGTCGGTAATAGTCCACTGCCTTGAAATGGTTCAGTCCATTTGATTCCTTGCACCAGTCTCTTATGATACTTAATTCTTATCCTCTTGGTAGTGTTTGAGAAGACAGATGTAGATTATTTATTTTTAGTCGGTGGTTTAGTTTAGTTGATTATTTATTTACTATTTTATCATTTATTACTTATTTAAATAACAGAATTACTATTGTTAATGCCTGAAAGACAGGGAGAGAGAAAGAAAAAGGGCAAGGAGATGATGGTGCAAGGACAGGAAGAGCCAGGTAAGTCAATGGATTTCTGTATGAGTACTCTATTGGAAATAAATGAGTATAAATGGGAAGTGACCTTCGTGACTACCGAACAGTGTTGAATGATCCTAAATCATTGAGAGAAATTAAAGAAAAAAGAAAAAACAGCCAGAAACGCTGGGTGCTCAGCACCCCCCTAAACTACCTTAGTTGAAGACGAGAAACCTCATGCCTAACTCTGGTCCAACGCGTAAAGCGCTAGTGTTCGTAGGTATGTGAGGGTCCAAGCTGGGCCCCAATCTATAAAAAGATACAGTGGTCCTGCCCACTTGACCCAGAGGGGAGGACGGGTGTATTCTTGTCAATGAAGGAAATAAACGAAGAGCAAAACCAAGGACAATCCGTCAACATGAGCTCCATCGCTGGCATCGAGAGATTCGAGAGCCCGCTCAAAGGGCGAGGCCTGCGGGTCTGCAGGACCTTTGCCGTCGGGGAATTGCTTTTCTCATGCCCCCCCTACGCGCACGTCCTCTCCGCCGACAACAGGGGGCAATATTGCGATTTCTGCCTTGACAGGTAGGCAATATTACATAAAAAATTCAGATCAACTTAAACAAGTACCGTATTTTCAACCAATAATGTGCAACCATGGTCCTCTTATATCCGTGAGTGTAGTAAATCCAGGAGAGTAAAATATTTACAAATACAGTACAGAATAGTAAAATACTGTTATCTCTATGGCGTAGTTCTACCCAACATGCTATTCACAGTCATCTTTTTCGGCCAATTGCAGGCTTTGTTTTGTCCCTTTAGCCTATGCAAGCCTGTAAATGATAAAAAGGATCCACCCCCATTACCTCCGAATAACTTTAGCCAATAGTGATCGATTCAACTGATGATTGACACATTTTTTTCGGCCAATTGCAGGCTTTGTTTTGCCCCTTTAGCCTATGCGAGCCTGTAAATGATAAAAAGGATCCGTCCTTTTACTTCCGAATAACTTTAGCCAATAGTGATCGATTCAACTGATGATTGACACATCTTTTTCGGCCAATTGCAGGGTTTGTTTTGCCCCTTTAGCCTATGCGAGCCTGTAAATGATAAAAAGGATCCGCCCCCTTTACCTCCGAATAACTTTAGCCAATAGTGATCGATTCAAATGATAATTGACACATTGGTTAGCCAATGAAACGCCGGTATATAAATCCCAGCATACACCGCGGACTACTTCGCGTTCGGCGGCTGCTTGCATTAGTTGCAAGACTTTGCGACTTAATATTGATCCATATATAAGGTGCGCTGTATTATAAGGCGCATGGTCAGCTTTAGAAAAAAATTAAGACTTTTAGGTGCGCCTTATAGTGCGGAAAATACGGTACACAAAGCCCCAGTGTGTAATATTTGACCACTAGATGGCACTGTTGTCTAATACGAATGAAAACCAGTGCCATAGCATGCAACAAAACGACAAATAAACATGGCGGTCCTAAATGGGAATACTACTAAGTAAAAAATACACATTTCTCAACCTATGATTTTTTTTAATTAAGATTAGTTTGATAGTTCATGTATTATTCAAATCAATGTTTACAGTACAGTTGTTGGATAACAACATAGTGCACATTGTTTACAACGAGATTAGACATGGCACTACAGTATAAACACATAATAAAGACTTAAATGAGACAAAAAAGATAAAAACAATGCCAGGATAGATAGGCAAAATATTTACAAGGTTCTGTTTAGAGACTGGCTTAAGGAAGTGCAATTACTTTGTGTATTGTATCATTTAGTCTATGATAGGGGAGAGATGTACACATTTTTCCCTCTTCTAATCCCGCGGGCACAGTTTTTGTGTTCGTCAGTGTTAAATTCAAACTTTAGTAGACACTGAAAATTTGGGGAGAAGACATCAATGGATTTTGAATTTGCAAGGAGGACCGGGAGAGGAGCGTTCAGATTAGAGAATTCCATTTCGTCGTAAAACACTCTTACGAGCCCTCTCTTTTTTTTTATTAAATCTTCAAAGTTACAAAAAACAGATCAGCCCTGAAGGGTGTAGGAATCAAAGAACAGCAACATAATTAGCCGATAGCAACAATGATGTAATCGTAAAAACAACAAACAACAGTGGACAATAATAGTCAAAATAAGGAACTGGCTTCCTATAAAATCTCTTTGCATTTGCAACTTGATAGGTGCATCCTTATTATGCCAGATTTCCTAGTAGCTAGATTGTCCAAACCAGGGGTGGCCAACCCGGTCCTCAAGAGCCGCATGTCCTGCATGTTTTGGAGGTTTCTCAGGTGATGCAAATTTTAAGATTGTTTGCAAGCTGTGCAGGAGCTTAATAATGACCCAGGTGATTGGGATCACCTGTATTTGAACAGAGAAACTCCAAAAACATGCAGGACATGCGGCTCTTGAGGACCGGGTTGGCCACCCCTGGTCCAAACCATGAACTTAAACTCACGGCCCGGGGGCCAATTGCTGCTCGTGGGGTGATAGTTTGAGGCCCCACTCTTAATATGATAGTCCAAAGGGACAGTGTGTATTATTTAGCGCCTCCTTGTGGGTGAAATATAATTCATTAAAAACAAAAATACTGATTTAAAACATAAGCAAAAATACATCAACTATGTTTTAAAATACTCATAGGTAGAGAAATTTGCTTTTATTTTACATAACATTAGCCTCACTCAGATGGAGCCAAAATCATTGTCAGTCATCTTGCTGCTACAAGTACGCCCAAATTATTTTCCTTTTTTTTCTTATTTTTGCTTAAGTATTTTTTTTCTCTCTTTTTCACATTTTTTCTTGTTTCTTTTCTTATTTCCTTGTCTTTTTGCTTTTCTCCCTTTTCCCTTTTTCCATCTTTTGTCTGTCTTTTGTTTTCTTTTTCCCCTTTTTGTCTTTTTTACCCTTTTTCCTTTCCTTTCCCCTTTTTGTCTTTTTTACCCTTTTTCCTTTCCTTTTCCTTTTTTTTTTCTTTGCAAAAATCTGGCCAAAAAAGGGAAACAATGTTGTGGTTTGGTCACTTGAAATATCTGTAGTATATCTTCTTTCTTTTGAGCACAGATTTTCGGCTGCACAGCACAATAACACATGGTGGTCAAATAATACATACTGTCCCTTTGATGTAACTGCAGACCATACAAATTATGGATTCATTTGTTACTGATTAATTTATTTTCACATCACTTCTGAATTTTCTTTTTCTTTTTGCATCTTATTTTGTGTAGCATTTTCTTTTGAAAGATATTTGCGAACAGTGGATTACTTTTTTTTTTTTTTAAATTGGAAGTTTTCTTTTAGAAAACCCAATTCAGCCCAACTTTAGCCAGGCCCTAGCTCTGGGGGCTCTCAAGTCAATTGAGTTTGAGAGCCCTGGTCTAAACGAAGGCGTATTGGATTTGCACTGTCACATTTCTTTCAATACAAATCTACAAACAAGTGGTGGACCTCCAGAAGGTCAAAACTATAAATACCGCCTGGAGGGGGTCGCAACAACGGACATGCCTTCACTCGCATATGCTATTTCTCATAAATGGGGGACTGGCCTTTCCGAATGTCCTCTTTGAAAAGAGACAGAAAAGGGTAAAAAAAAACAAAATATAAACATGTGGTCACGTTAAAAAAAAGCAACACCTTCAGACAGTGGCGGGCCATGAATTTCACACCAAGGCCTTTAGTACTGCTACGTCTGAATCAGTCCAACCCTCTGTAACTATTTCATGGCTATAAAATGTTTACCATATTTTCCGGACAATAAATGGCATCTTTATTTCATAGTTTGGCCGGGGTGCGACTTATAATCTGGTGAGTCTTATATAGATAGTATACAGTATATGGCTTATATAAATAAATAGCCCCTAGTAGGGTCACCCATGGCAAACAGGTTCTAGGAGAGTGGCCAGACAAAACGCAGATCAGAAGACCCCTTATGAAGATAAAAAACGTTGGTCTACAATCTCCCTCGCCTGGACGCGGGTTACCGGGGCCCCCTTCTGGAGCCAGGCCTGGAGGTGGGGTCCGCTGGCGAGTGCCAGGTGGCCGGGCCTTTGCTCACAGGGTCCGGCCGGGCACAGCCCGAAGGGACGACCTGAGACCCTCTTCCCATGGGCTCAGCACCTGTAGGAGGGGCCAAAGGGGTCAGGTGCGTAGAGAGCTGGGTAGCGGCCAAGGGAGGGGTCCTTGGCACGACGATCCCCGGCTACAGAAACTTGCTTTTGGGACATGGAATGTTACCTTTCTGGCAGGGAAGGAGCCCGAGTTGGTGTGTGAGGTTGAGAAGTTTCGACTAGATATAGTCGGACTCACCTCCACGCACGGCTTAGGCTCTGGTACCAGTCCTCTCGAGAGGGGTTTGACGCAGAGCCGGTGTGGGCATATTAGTTGCTCCACTGCTCTACGTCTGTATGTTGGGGTTCACCCCGTTAGACGAGAGGGTAGCTTCCCTCCGCCTTCGGGTGGGGGGACGGGTCCTGACTGTTGTTTGTGCTTATGCACCTAATAGCAGTTCAGAGTACCCACCCCTCTTGGAGTCCTTGGAGGGTGTGCTTGAGAGCGCGCTCCCTGGGGACTCCCTCGTACTGCTGGGAGACTTCAACGCTCACGTGGGCAATGACAGTGAGACCTGGAAGGGCGTGATTGGGAAGAACGGCCCCCCTGACCTAAACCCGAGTGGTGTTTCGTTATTGGACTTCTGTGCCCATCAAAGTTTGTCCATAATGAACACCATGTTCAGACATAAGGGTGTCCATATGTGCACTTGGCACCAGGACACCCTAGGCCGTAGTTCGATGAGCAACTTTGTCGTCGTTTAGTCGGACCTGCGGCCACATGTTCTGGACACTCGGGTGAAGAGAGGGGCGGAGCTGTCAACTAATCACCACCTGGTGGTGAGTTGGCTCCGATGGTGGGGGAAGATGCCGATTCGACCCGGCAGACCCAAGCGTGTTGTGAGGGTCTGTTGGGAACGGCTGGCAGAATCTCCTGTCAGAAGAAGTTTCAATTCACACCTCCGGCAGAACTTTGCCCATGTCCCGAGGGAGATGGGGGACATTGAGTCCGAGTGTACCATGTCCCGCGCCTCCAATGTCGAGGCGGCTGATCAGAGCTGTGGCCGTAATGTAGTCGGTGCCTGCCGCGGTGGCAACCCTCAGACCCGTTGGTGGTCACCCGTGGTGAGGGATGCCGTCAAGCTGAAGAAAGAGTCTTATCGGGCCTTCCTGGCCTGTGGGACTCTGGAAGCAGCTGGCAGGTATCGGCTGGCCAAGCGGAATGCGGCTTCGGCGGTTGTTGAGGCAAAAACTCGGGCATGGGAGTTTGGTGAGGCCTTGGAAGCCGACTTCCGAACGGCTTCGAGGAAATTCTGGTCCACCATTCGGCGTCTTGGGGGGGAAGCAATGTGCCATCAACACTGTGTATAGTGGCGATGGGGCGCTGCTGACCTCGACCTGGGACATTGTGAATCGGGGGGCGGAGTACTTCGAAGACCTCCTCAATCCCACCGACACGTCTTCCTCTGGGGAAGCAGAGCCGGAGGACCCTGAATTCTCGTATCTCTGGGGTTGAAGTCACTGAGGTGGTCAAAAAGCTCCTCGGTAGCAGGGCCCCGGGGGTTGATGAGATCCGCCCGGAGTACATTTAGGCTCTGGATGTTGTAGGCTTGTCATGGTTGACACACCTCTGCAACATCGGGGACAGGGCCTCTGGACTGGCAGACTGGGGTGGTTCCCTCTTTAAGAAGGGGGACCGGAGAGTGTGTTCCAACTACAGGGGGACTCACACCTCTCAGCCTCCCTGGTAAGGTCTATTCAGGGGTACTGGAGAGGAGGGTCCGCCAGGAGGTCGAATCTCGGATTCAGGAGGAACAGTGTGGTTTTCGTCCTGGCCGTGGAACACTGGACCAGCTCTACACACTCTGCAGGGTCCTTGAGGGTGCATGGGAGTTTACCTGTCCGGTCTACATGTGTTTTGTGGACTTGGAGAAGGCATTCGACCGTGTTCCTCGGGAGTCCCTGTGGGGGGTGCTTCAGGAGTATGGGTTACCGCACAGTCTTATCTAGGCTGTGCGGTCCCTGTATGCCCGGTGCCAGAGTCTGGTCCGCATTGCCGGCAGTAAGTCGGATTTGTTCACGGTGAGGGTTGGACTCCGGCAGGGCTGCCCTTTGTCATCGATTCTGTTCATAACTTTTATGGACAGAATTTCTAGGTGCAGCCTTGGTGGGGATGGAGTCCGGTTAGAGGGCCTCAGCATTGCGTCACTGCTTTTTGCAGATGACGTGGTGCTGCTGGCTTCCTCAGGCCCTGATTTTCAGCTCTCGCTAGAGCGATTCGCAGCCTAGTGTGAAGCGGCCGGGATGAGGATCAGCACCTCTAAGTCCGAGACCATGGTACTCAGCCGGAAGGGTGGCATCCTCCCTCTAGGTTGGGTGCCCCAAGTGGAAGAGATCAAGTATCTTGGGGTCTTGTTCACGAGTGAGGGTAGGATGGAACGGGAGATCGACAGACATCATTCGGACACTGTACCGGTCCGTCGTGTTGAAGTGGGAGCTGGGCCGAAAGGCAAATATCTCGATCTACCGGTCGATCTGCGTTCCTACCCTTACCTATGGTCATGAACTTTGGGTTATGACCGAAAGAACACGATCCCGGATACAAGTGGCCTAAATGAGTTTCCTCCGCGGGGTGTCTGGGTTTTCCCTTAGAGATAAGGTGAAAAGCTCAGTCATCGGGGAAGGACTCTGTGTAGAGCCACTGCTCCTCCGCATTGAGAGGAGCCAGTTGAGGTGGCTCAGGCATCTGATATGGATACCTCTTGGACACTTCCCACGGAAGGTGTTCCGGGCATGTCCCACCGGCAGGAGGCCCTGGGGGCGACCCAGGACACACTGGAGAGACTATGTCTCTAGGCTGGCTTAGGAACGCATCGGGATCCCGTCGTATGAGCTGGAGGAGGTGGCTGGGGATAGGGATGTCTGGGCTTCCCTTTTAAGGCTGCTGCCCCCGCGACCCGACCCCAGATAAGCAGAAGATGATGGATTGAAAAATAAATAGTAAATGGACTGTATTAGTGTAGCGAGGTACTTCACACTTTACCCATTCACACACGCACTCACACACACCGATAACCACAAGCAGCCATGCAAGGCATCTACCTGCTTATCGGGGGACTCAGGGGTTCAGTGTCTTGCCCAAGGATATGTTCACATTAAACCCTTAGTAGCGGCGTATCAAACCTGTGACCTCTTGTTCCCAAGATGATTGACCTAACTCTAGCTACTTGAATTATTGACACCTCATTATTTCATTCAGTTTTAAACTTTCATTACTGGTCCATGTGATAAAGGACTATACAAATGAACATGACTACTGTATATCACTTCAATTTTTATTTTCACACTAAACCGCAAGAGGGCGCTCTGGGCCTGCCTTGGTAATTTCAACCTTGCCGTGTTGTGGGCGGATATTTTTCCAAGCGGAAAAAGGAAGAGAAGCGGCTTATCGTCTTGGAGGAGTTGTTTACCGGTAAAAGTGACACCCGGGATGAATATTTCATTGGGCTTAGTGATTTAGGGTTAAACTCGTTGTTTGGTAAACACGCTCTTTAAGTTAGTTATTTGAATTGAACTCTATTGAACTCTTAACATCTTACTGACGTATTTGAGCGTACACGAAACATTACTATACCGCAGGGGTCGGGAACCTATGGCTCGCGAGCCATATATGGCTCTTTCTATGAGTACCTGTGGCTCGGAGACAAATTTGATTGCATGCAAATTTTCTCCATCTCGTCCAAAACGTAAGATAATAATACTGTTCAAAGACTCACAAAGCCAAACCAAAGCTGATACGAAAGTTGTGCTTGGCAGTATATATAGGGCACGTTTTTCGCTACAATTTACAGTCAAGGTGTTGCACGAAAAAAAAAAAAAAAAAACTCGTTCTGGCTGTACATCGCTAAAGAATCCGTTATATAAAACCTCACTATATTATCTGTCTTCAGTGTTCAGATACCTTATGATGAATCCACAGAACACACTGTAAATACGCCAAAACACCGGAAGAGAACTTAAAGTTTTTTGATTGGGTGAGTGGGAGGGATGGGTGGAGCTATGCAAAAAGTGCAAGCACTCCCTCCCATCTCTCGCCCTACGCCGTCTGCGCCATAGATAAGCACATCAGGCTCCCTGTTTGCAGAATGTTGTGACGTTTTTACAAAATAACTGCTTACATCTGGTTTTGAAACCAATATGTGTGGAAAAAAAAAAGGGTCAAAATGAGTTTAACCGATCTTGAGTAATTGCAAGAAAGACGCAAGTTTAAAGTGGTATGTTTGTTGATTTTGGGACACGGGCTCTGGCATTATTCTCTTTTCATAATTTTTATCAAATCATCAAAAATAAATGTGCTGAAGACTAAGCTTTTGTCTGTGGCGCGGGTTTAGCAATTTAGTAAATTTGTCTCATAATATATGGTGTGGCTCTTTCCCAAAATAAAATTAATATATTTTGCTTTTATGGCTCTTTGAGTCAAAAAGGTTCCCGACCCCTGCTATACCGTGTTCTCTTTCATTTTTATTTCAAATTGCCTTTCAAGATGACATGTATGTTTTTGGTTTAAGATGTCATCAAATGAATGTCCCTCAAAAATGCAACATATACTCTGAGTGCTACGAAAACATGCATGAATCTGAAAGCAGCCCAAAAAAGGGTAAGGTAATAGAGGGCTCCGCGCTTTGTGCTAAAAATAGTAACACGGCTTCGTGCCGCCATCTTGGAAGTCTGTCGATTACAAGCGGTGATAGCGAGAGGAGCAAATATTTACTCAGTTTGTCTATTTATTTACTCAACTAGCTTCGTTTGTGTACGGATTTTGTCCATCAACACTATGGAAAACTACGTGGAGAGTTTAGACAAGCAAGCACGCGAGCGGTACGCTGCGAAGTTGCATTTTATTGGAAAATTGGATCCCTACAAAATTAAAAACAAGGACTGGAAGTCTGATCCCGATTTGTTGCCGTGTGTGACTTACATCGAACTTGTTAACTATCTTATTTTCCACCCAAGTCCCTTTTGTGAACTGAAGGATTTTCAAAATTACAAAAGTATGGAAATGTTACTCAAGAAGCAACACCTACAGTATTTAACCTAGCCATGGTGTCGACAGATGTACATTTAGTACACATGTCCCATAACCTTTTTAAAATTTATTTCTACATCATAAATAATTCAATTTACCTGTCAGAAAGTGGTCAGAACAAACACGAACACAGTCAAGCTTTGGCAAATTCGACCGGTTAATAGCTGCCAGCCACATTCGTCTTCGCCGTTCACTTTTCTCCTGAACTTCAATCCCCTGATTGTAAACACACTTCGGAAGTCTAAAGAAGCCCTTCCCACCCTTTTCCCCTCGGCTACAACAGCCAACAATAACGCACGTATTCGGCATTACAATGTAGAATCTAACTGGTTCGCTGAACAATAACAATGAAGTGAAAAGCTTTGTGGACTTCCAAAATGGCCGCCAGCAATGCATTGCGGGTAATCTTAGGACCTCAAAGCACTCTATAGAAGGAAGGTTAAAATATTTTTAAACTATTCATGGACCAAATATAATTGACATCACATGATTCAGTTAGGGGCAGCACGGCGGGCCAGTGGTTAGCGTCTGTGGCACAGTTCTGAGGTCGTGGGAAACCTGCGTGGGTTCAAATCCAGCTACCGGCCTTACTGTGCGGAGATTGTATGTTCTCCCCGTGCTTGCGTGGGTTTCCTCCGGGCACTCCGGCTTTCCTCCCACAAAGACATGCATTTCAGGTGAATTGGCCGGTCCAAATTGTCCCTAGGTGTGACTGAGCAAGTGAGTTGTCTGTCCCCGTGTGCCCTGCGATTGGCTGGCAACCAGTTCAGGATGTCCCCTGCCCACTGCCCGGAGATGGCTGGGATGGGCTCCAGCTCCCCCACCCCCCCTGCGATCCTATTAAGGATAAGCGTTACACCTAATGAGATGAGATGAGATGATTCAGTTATTTATTAGGCGAGCAGAGAAGGCCTGGCAGGGACTGATGGCCCCAACAAATGTGATAATCTCCTGTCACTTTATTAGGAAAGAGAGCTTGGCAAGATGTGGAAAGTGCAAGAAAGCCCACTACTGCAACGTCAAATGTCAGGTAGGATTTTTGATGAAGGATTAGACTTGACGTAAGAATTTTTTGTGTCAAACAAAACATCAAACAAAAAGGTATAAGATAAAAACAATTGTCATGTGTTTTTCACTGGACCCAAACGCAGGAAGCACAAAACTCACAGTTCCCTAAAAATGTAATATATAATATATTATTATTATTATTAGTAGTAGTAGTAGTAGTATCAATTCATAATCATTAATATAAAATCATTTAGATTTCATAGTACTCCAGATTTCCCTTGATAGTTGTGACACACTTCTGCAACATAAACAAAAACCCACCTCACATTTATTCAGATTGAAATTCTTCTTTGCTTGCATGACTGTCTTACACTGCCCCCGGTGGTCAAGTCACGCACATCTGAAAGAGGACAATCTATACTGATAAAAAAAATCTGTTGAATTCTTAACATAGAGGTTGAGAATTATGCTTTTTTGAAAAGTGTGTTAGTTTATACATGTGCCCGAATTGATGGCACTTCCATTCATTCTAGGGAAGAAAGGTGATTTGAGATACAAAAAATCACTGAGTTTCATTGTCAGTTGAATATTTGATATCACTCTAGATATCAAAATTTTCTTATTCTTAATTGACTTTTTATTATTTCTTCACCGGGTTCAGAAAGGCGACTGGGCGGCGCACAAGCTGGAATGTTCGGCCACGGTGGTGTTCGGCGAGAACTGGGGCCCTTCGGAGAGCAGCCGACTGGTGGCCCGAATCCTGGACAAGAAGGTACGCGGGAGGAGTCGGTGGTGTCCATTAGGGGAGGAACTAATCCAAACTTGTGGTCAACCCACCAGAAAACCCAAAAAGGGAGAAGCACATCTGAGAGGATTTTACTCATAGATGACTTGCAGTCGCGTAAGTCTATCATTTAAAACCCTACCCCCATTTCAAAATAGGGCTCCACGATTCTGAAAAAAAAGAAAAAAAACTAATTGCGATTTTTCAGACCTTAATTGCAATTTTGATGCAATTTTCGATTTTAAAAGAAAAGTGCATTTTCTGTGCTAGTTTTTTTGTTTTTGGGGAGAACATAAACATAGTGCCCCTTGACCCCACTGAGGATAAGTGGTGCAGATAACAGATGGATGGATAAACATAGTTACATGGAAACATAACTTGAGATGACGTACTTAGAGACAGAGAGTACAGTATACGACTGTAACAAAACGAGAGATGTACAAAAAAACAAGAATTGCAGTCTTTATTGTCATCATACAAAATGACAACGAATGGGGAGGGCTATTCATTTCAGTGTAAGAAAACGATTAAAAGCGTCTGGTAAGCTACCCGCTAGAGTCGGGTCCCCGCGACTTCAGCCTATCAAAGTCGTGCACAAACAACTTGCAAAATTTTATTGGCTGGTGCCATTCAAAACTGCTTCTGATTGGCCAGCAGTGTTGAACCACAAAACGTGACAATTCTTGTTGGCCAACACTCCGTCACTCAAATAACACAATGGAACTATGACTCATTGAAAAGAAACGCACTAGCGCTGTTACGTGGCGATATTGATTCGATTTTGGTTAATCGTGCAGCCCTATTTCAAAGTGTCATCTGGGTTTCAAACCCTAGACTCATCATCCTTGGGGGGAGCCTTTTAACCTTCCTGAGAGGATCAATTGTATTTTGTTAACAGGGATGCAATTTCGATTTTGCTCGGTGTGATCTTGTACCTCCGTGCTGGAAATTAGTATTGTTTCTACTTACACTACCCATTTACGATTGTGTCCCCTTGTCCATCATTTTGTATTCTATTCCAAGAATTATGGTGTAAGACCTTACAATGGCACTCAAGGCCACTTCTGGCTACAAAATGCATATGCTGACTATTTTTGCACTATGATGACTTTGCACCAAATGCAATATTGCACAACCGTTACGATACCAACGTTATCACGACAACCCTGTATGTAACATCCCACATGCCGACATTTCTTGTGTAAATACCATGTAAATTATAACTATAGCCTTATCCCCCTTGTCTTATAACATTATCTTCTCTGTTCCTTTATCTTCTTGCTCATACCTCACTATGAATGTGTAAAACTGGAGTGTCAGGCCCAATTTCGTTGTCACAATATGTTAGCCCATTTGTAACAATGACAATAAAGGTATATTCTATTCTATTCTATTCAAAATAAATCACAGCTGGAGTTTCATTATTATGACTAAACCAATAAAGAAATGATAAATGACTGAAATAATAATGCAATAAGAGAATAAACGATACAATCAGGACTAAATCTAGGCAGTGACATATCTCAATATTCCAAAAATCCACACTGTCCTTTGACTTATTTTATTTAATCCACTATGATTTATTTAATAGTCACTCTTTTGTGTATTGGATTGTCAGACATGGGGGACATGGACAAGGAAAAACGGGACAGGACCCAAGCAGATGCAGCCGGACTCCACCGCTTTTACTCCAAACATTTAGACTTCCCCGACTCCCAAAAACTTCTCTCACTCTTCTCACAGGTGGGAACGCCTTAAAAAAAAACCTTAGAGTTGCTGACGTTTTTGTATTTCGTACATCAGGTTTCCTGTAACGGCTTCACGATAGAAGACGAGGAACTGTCCCACATTGGCACGGCTGTCTACCCAGAGTAAGACCAAAGTTAGTCCCCTCAGTTCTCAACATTAAGTAAGATCATGATCAAGATCTTTGTTGCTATTGGTTAGCGGCCACTTTCACTTCGGTTTATTTGTTTATCTTTGTTTTAGCATTCGATTTTATTTCCATGGCTATATTTTCAGTATATTTTATTTTCTTTTGAGGACTTTTCAACATATATATATATATATATATATATATATATATATATATATATATATATATATATATATATATATATATATATATATATATATATATATATATATATATATATATATATATCATTAGCCGTACCGCTTATCCTCATTAGGGTCACAGGGGGGCTGGAGCCCATCTCAGCCATCTACGGGCAGTGGGCAGGGGACACCCTGAACTGGTTGCCAGCCAATCGCAGGGCACACAGGGACAGACAACTCATTCGCTCATTCACACCTCGGGACAATTTAGACCGGCCAATTCACCTGAAATATATATATATATATATATATATATATATACCGTATTTTCCGCACTATAAGGCGCACCGGGTTATAGGGCGCACCCCGAAAAAAAACGTTTTTGGTCCTATTTTTGACATACATAAGACGCACCGGATTATAAGGCGCTACAATGGGAACGTGGACAAAACAGTCAGATAGTTCAGTCCAACTTATTACCCCCTTAACATTCCCAAAGCTTGCAAAGACGCAAATACGTGTCGAGAACACGTGCGGATGCGGTGTCCGTAAGATGTCACTCTAATGCATCGTTCCATCATTCGGAAGGTTAAAGTCTTGGGATTCAAGAAATGATAACCATTCCTTAGTATCTATTTTCTTTTTCGCTCGCAACTTTACTGTGCACATGACAATAAACACTTGGAATTGAGTTTAATTTAAAAATAGACACTCCATTCCATCCATTATCTGCACCGCTTATCACAGAAACATCGAGTTCAGTCTGAAACAAGATACAGGGACAATATAAGACCCGGAATAGCTCACCTAAGTCGTTGTGTTCATAATAATATGCAGCCAATGTCCTCTTATATCCGTGAGGGTAGTAAATCCAGGAGAATACAATATTTACAAATACAAAATAGAAAAAAATGCTTTCTCTATGCCGTCAGCCACATGCTATACGCATTCATCTTTTTCGGCCAATTGCAGGCTTTGTTTCGCCGTTTAAGCCAATGGCAGCCTGTAAATGATAAAAAGGATCCGCTCCTTGACCTCCGAATAACTTTAGCCAATAGTGATCGATTCAACTGATGATTGACACATCTTTTTCGGCCATTTGCAGGCTTTGTTTGCCGTTTAAGCCAATGGCAGCCTGTAAATGATAAAAAGGATCCGCCTCTTGACCTCCGAATAACTTTAGCCAATAGTGATAGATTCAAATGATGATTGACACATTGGTTAGCCAATGAAACGCCGGTAAATAAATCCCAGCATCCACCGCGTACTACTTGGCGTTCGGGGGAAAATCTAGTCGGCGGCTGCAAGTTAGTTGGAAAACTTTGCAACTTTAAAATTGATCCATAAATAAGGCGCACTGTATTATAAGGCGCATGGTCAGCTTTTGAAAAAAATAAAGGCTTTTAGGTGCGCCTTATAGTGCGGAAAATACGGTATATATATATATATATATATATATATATATATATATATATATATATATATATATATATATATATATATATATATATATATATATATATATATATATATATATATATATATATATATATATATATATATATATATATATATATACATGGGCAGCACGGCAGCGCAGTGGTTAGCGCATGTGCGGCACAGTTCATGTCTTGGGAACCTCCTGCGTGGGTTCAAATCCAGCTCCAGACTTCCTGTGCGGAGTTTGTATGTTCTCCCCGTGCTTGCGTGGGTTTCCTCCGGGCACTCCGGTTTCCTCCCACATTCCAAAAACATGCAGGTGAATTGGCCGGTCCAAATTGTCCCTAGGTGTGAATGAGCGAGTGAGTTGTCTGTCCCCGTGTGCCCTGCGATTGGCTGGCAACCAGTTCAGGGTGTCCCCTGCCCACTGCCCGATGATTGCTGGGATGGGCTCCAGCACCCCCGCCACCCTACTGAGGATAAGCGGTGCAGCTAATGAGATGAGATGAGATATATATATATATATATATATATATATATATATATATATATATATATATATATATATTTATATATATATATATATATATATAGATCCATTTCCTATAGGCTGCCGCAGACGTCAAAGATCTTTTTTATGTAGGCTGCCATAGACGGCTCTAGACTTTAAAGATCCTTTTTATATTGGATGCCATGGACGGCTACAGACGTCAAATATACAGAGTCTGACAGTGAACGAGTTAAGAGTAGTCTTTGTTTTCTGGGGTTCTGTAGCGTGGCGCTGATTAACCACAGTTGTGATCCAAACGTGAACGTCACTTTTGATGGGACCAACGCCGACGTGCGAGCTGTCAAGGATATGAAGGCGGGAGAGGAAGTAAGACATGCGCTCACTTGACTGTACTAAATGTATTTCTTTAGATTAAAAAGAAAAAGAATGAATTTGTAATTGTAGGTGTTGATCAGTTATATTGACCTCCTCTACCCGACGGACGAGCGCAGCAAAAGGCTACAGGAGTCATACTATTTCACCTGCGACTGTGAAGAATGTCTCGCCGGCTCCAAGGTGAAAACTCAAAAACATTGGTGCACCAATAAAACTGTAACATGTATTTCCCTTTTTTAGGCCATGTGGCACGAGAGCCATAGGTCGGGAGCCATAGGTTCCTGACGTATGGATCCTGTGCCACAAATGGTCCTTTTCGTGACAACAACTGGCTTGGAGATAAAACCGAACATGTGCAACTTTTTACTCTATTAATATATTTGAAGCCATTAGCTATTCACATGCAAAGACAATACAGCACTAATTCTTTACAGGGTTCTGTCCACTATATATATATATATATATATAAAGGGTCTTGACTTAAGTCTACAGTCCAGGTGTCACACCAACCTACCCTGTTGGGGCTGTAAATCGCTAAATACTTCTTTATATGGAAGCTCATTAAACAATCTGTGTTCATTGTTGAGACACTTACTTATGAATAGCCATAGAAACAACCGTACATGTCCAAACGCTCTAGAAAATTACCCAGAGCAATTTGATTGGGTGAGTGGAAGGAATGGGCGGAGCTATACAAACAGCGCCCTCTTCACTAAAGGTAAATTTGTTGGCATGCTTCTTTGCAGTATGTTTTGACACTTTCACAAAAGAACTTTGATCGCATCTTGTTTTGAAACCATTGTTTAGGACAAAAATGAGCCTCAACAGTCATAAATAACTGCGGGAGGGAGACACATTTTAAGTGGTATAATTATATTCATATGTGACAAAGTGTCTGGCATTATTATTTCATGAAATTTATCAAATCTTAAAACTTGAGTGAAATGGAATGCGCTGTAAATTTAGCTTTTGCCTGGAGAGCAGGTTTGGCAGTTTTGTCTTAAAATATATGGTGTGGCTCTCGAATATTTTTGGTTTTATGGCTCTTTGGGTTGAAAAATTTCCTGATCCCTGTTCTAACCTATCTGTTCTGCGTGTGTTCGAGAGCAGAACGAACTGAAGCTGAAAGTGCATAATGGTGGCGTCCCGGCGGAAAAGGCGAGTTCTACGTTGGTCTATGCCCGCAAAGCCATCAACGAGTTTCGGGAACTGAAACTTGTCAAAAATATCCTTTGATAATTTTTGTTTTCTGCATTTGTTGCATTTCGCTTGTTATCCAGTGGTAGGGCTGGGTGATAGCCTACACCCTATCTCCCCCAAACCCCAAAAGAATCTCTATTTTCCAGTTATTCTGTAATAGTATGAATTGAATCCGTATTAGAACCATTAACATTGTCATTGATAACAATGTATTGTTTACAACAGGATTAGACATGGTACACCAGGATAAACATGCAATAAAGACATGAAAGAGAAAAATAAGATAAAAAGAATGTCAGGATAGATACGTATATAAAAAATAAATGGTGCTTGGAGAATTTTTGCCGGGTTCTCTACCTTTTTCAAGCTGAAAGCTACTTTTTGTGTCTAATTAGTGAAAAGAGCACCCACTTTTGTATCAATTTATGAAATACTAACTTGGCTTGATGACTTGCTGAATAGCTAAATAGTAACTTGATAGTAAGCTAGAAAAGTAAACAGGGAGAAAACTATAAAGGCGCAAGATAACTAGCTAAAATAGTAAAATATTGACTAAATAGCCAGGTACAAAGCTAAAAAAAGTTAGATAGATAGCTGGAAAGAAGCATAAAACTTGATAACTAGCAAAAAAGATTAAAATGTTAGATCAATAGCATGCAAAAAAAATGAAAAGCTAGCTAGATAGCTTGAAGGAAGGAAGATAGCTAGCTTCAAAGCTAAATAGTTAGCCAGATAGCTAGTCAAGTCAAGTCAAGTCATTTTTATTTGTATAGCCCTTAATCACAATTAGTCTCTAAGGGCTTCACAAGTTATTACATATAAGATTAGGTTACTCGTATGCTATAGAGTAGAAGTGAGTTTTAAGCCTAGATTTAAACATTTCCACCGAGGTTGCAGATCGGATCTCAGGGGGAAGAGCATTCCACAACACCGGTGCCCGGATGGAGAACGCTCTCGAACCAGCGGAACACTTCTTGGCTCTTGGGATCACCAGGAGACCGGCGCTCTCGGAACGAAGGCTCCGGGCCGGGACATAGGGGGAGATCAGAGCTAGCCTAAAAAAACGACACAATTTTGCTCATTCACTATAACAAACCCTAAAACTGGAACTGTTATTCTTGTATTTCCAATAACATAAACAAATAAAAAGGTGAATAAATACATTTGTTTAATACATGGTTAGATTCTCATTCTATTCTTTTACTAATTGCTTAAAAATATTTTTCAATTCTTGATTATATATTTTTTGGGTCTTTGAAGCCCATGTACTGAAATGTATTTACAGTATTTGAATTTCTAAAATAACAACTTATCATTTGTTTACTATGTTGTTACCGTGTTATCACCAAGTTAATGATTAATAATGGAGTTAAATAGACCTAGTCAACCAATAAAAAGCATTTTGTCAGAAAATCACAATGACCCAGCACTGGTGAGCTATTTTTAGAATAGGTCCGCAGGCACCTTTACTGTCTTTAGAGGGCACCCTAGTTCCCGCAGGCAACATGTTGGAGAACCCTGCTTTATTGTAAATAATTCGCTATTCCATAATATAAATACAATGGAATAAAAATTCACTTTGTGTTTATATATACTGTATTCATTCATTCTTTCATTAACTGCACAGCTTATCCTCAGTAGGGTCGCGGGAGTGCTGGAGCCCATCCCAGCAATCATCGGGCAATGGGCAGGGGACACCCTGAACTGGTAACCAGCCAGTCGCAGGGCACACAGAGACAGAAAACTCACTCGGTCATTCACACCTAAGGACAATTTGGACCGGTCAAATAACCTGACATGCATGTTTTTGGAACGTGGGAGGAAACCGGAGAGGCTGGAGGAAAACCACAAAAGCACAGTGAGAACATACAAACTCCACACAGGAGGTGATCTCAGGTTTGATCTCATGACCTCAGAACTGTGCCGTACACGTGCTAATCACTGCGCCGCCGTGCTGCCCATATATACTGTATATTCAAAGTTATTTTGAACAATTTTTTTAGTAATAAAAAATGTTTAGTAAAAAAAAAAAACTTAATAACAATACTATGAAATCTTAATTCATCTTCAAAAATATAAAACATATATGTCTTAAGTGTCTTGAATCAATGATGAATCAATTTTAATCAATTTTATATGTAAAAACATAATCAAATGATAATATATAGTAAAACATATTTTAATGCATTACAAAATATCTAAAAAATATTTTTAAAAAGACAGTATGTAAGGAAAAGAAAATTCATTGTTTTTAAACAAAACAGTACAACTATTGTAACTGAGCTGTATTTCACGACACTGTGTAATATTTGACCGATAAATGTCGCTGTATTGTGTAGTGCTACAAAGTCAAGGAAGAATACAAACTAATAGGACTCAAAGTGACCAAACTGAACCATTTTTCGTCACCTTCGTTTTTACCACTAGAAGACGCTATATGATACATAATGTCCCTTTTAAGAAAGAACCTTGTGTTAAAGGTTCAGCTAATGATTGATTTTAATGTAATATTTACATCTTGTGCAAAAAAATGGTTCCTTGAGCTTTAACACAATTGAGTGCAAAGTAATTGTTGTAAGCATGTCTTCTTAAACACATGATCCAGAAATTTGCCCATTATGAAAAGTAGTGCTAACTCTTAAATTCCTCAGCTCCATTTCACAATTTGGTTTATTTTCAAGTTGTCCATTGTTCAAAATGCCAAAGAAATTCTTCCGTTTTTATGTACTGTCCAACCCTACCGAATAGGAAACATTTCAACACACTGTCACTTTAATTCATCATAACTAATGGTAACTTTCGTTGAACTTCTGGAAAAAAAAAAAACAGCCTTGACTCTTGGGCACCCCCTAGCGAGCTTTTGGAGATCTGCGAGCGAAATTTAGAGAAGCTTGGCGGCGTGCTGCATGACGATAATGTCTACATACTGCACATCAACTACCAGGCCATGGGCGTGTGCATCTACCAGGGAGACCTTCACGCCGCAGTGCGCTATGGAGAGAAACTTCTGCGACCATTCAAGTAGGAATTTGTTTAAATACAGTCCAGTAATCCCTTGCTTAATCTTGGTTTACTTATGGTGGTTTCGCTACTAGGTCATACATTGTGTTCTAAATTATGTTGTGCATTCTGATTGGCTAATCAGAGAAAAATACTTTCAATTGCCAACAAAGTTGGCCCGCTAAACTTGCTATGAAGCAATATGTCAAGTCATGTTTATTTGTATAGCCTTTAATCACAAAGTCTCAAAGGGCTGAACAGACCACAGATTATTGCAAACCACAGACTATTATTACACCATCCCCTGATCTAAAACCTACATGAGGGCAAGGAAAAACTCAAAAACTTCAACATGAGGAAAATGAAGAAACCTTGAGAAGGGACCGCACATGAAGTAATCCCCATTCCAGGATGACCAGGCCAAAATGGATGTTGCAATAACAAATAATACACAGATATTGTCAACATGAAATATAGGTCATTTATAAGCTATAGAATACAAGTGTGTGATCTTTGGCGCGCCCTAGTGTCCTTCTGGGACATTTTCAAAAGTGGTTGGTTTGGTTTCCGTAGGACAAAACTGCAAGGTGAATGTAGTTTTCTATCATGGCCACATGATGATGGAAAAGTAGTGCAGGGGGCTCAAACTCATTTTAGCTAGGGAGCTACATGGGCCAGTGGATTAAAGAGAAAGAGACAATTGGAAAATAAGTAAGAAAGACAGAACAAGAGAAAGTGAGAGACAAAAACAGAGTGATCACAGAAAGTGAGAGAAAGACAGAACAAAGAGAGAACAAATGAGAGATAGGAAACAATAGAGAGAAAGAAGAGAATAACAGGGGCAGAAAATACAGAGAGAAAACATTAGAAAGAGACATAGAGAAAGAGAGAAACAAGAGAGTGACAGAGAAAGAGAGACGAAAAAAAGAAAAAGAAATGAAGGGATAACAAAGAGGGAGAGAGACTGAGAAAGAGAAAGAAAGAGAAGAGAGAAAGTAATATAGCTCCAGTTGCTTTGCGAGTAGGGCCTGGCTTTGTCTACATCATGTGGACTTATTTCAAACTGCAGCTGATTTATCTCTAGATCAGGGGTGTCAAACTCATTTTAACTCGGGGGCCACACGATAGAACAAACATTCTGTCTGGGGCCGGACTAATGAGGAAGGAAGAATGAAAATGAGAAAGAGGGAGGGAAAAGAAGAGAGGGCGGGACAAAGAAAGAAAAAGAGGAGAGAGCGTGAGAAACAAAAGATAAAAAGTTGTGAGAGAGGGGGAAAAGAAAGGGAGAGGAGGAAAGAAATCCAAAGAGAAATAGAAAGACAGAAGGAGAGTATGAAGAGAGAAAGAGAAAAGGAAAATCGGAAGTTAGAGCAAAAGAAGTTAAAAAGACAGACAGAGAAAGAGACAAAGAGCAACAAAGGAAGAGAAAATGAGAGACACAGAGAGTGAAAAAGACAGAGTCAGAGAAAAGGGGTGAGAGAGAGAGAGAGAGAGAGAGAGAGAGAGAGAGAGAGAGAGAAATACAAGTACAGTGTCTTTGTTCGAGGCACCTGGCTTTGGCAACATCAAGTTCACATATTTCAACCTGCAGCTTGTTTTTCTCTTGCGCTTCTCTGAGTGTTGTCTCGCGGGCCGGATTCAATCCCTTAGCGGGCCTGAACCGGCCCGCAGGCCGCAAGTTTGACACCTGTGCTCTAGATGTTGTTTCGCGGGCCGAATTACAAACCTTGGTGGGCTGGATCTGGCCCGCAAGCCTCATATTTCACACCGGGTTCATACAGTTGTGCAACAAAACAGCAAGGTCGTTTTGAAAATTGGAACTTGTAAGTTATTTGTAAAAAAACAAAACGATTTTTAATATACAGTACTTTTTTTGTTAAACAAATACATGATCTTGTAAATTAAGGTTATTCTTGGGTAATAAACAGATACTTATATGCATAAATTAGGGTTTCTACTTGGCAGGTTTGGACTATGATGTTTTTGGGGGTTGTAAGCCCCGTAAAAAACAAGGGATTACTATACTTTTACATTCATTTTTTGGATTATTTTGGGATTTTTCGGTTTCAGTAATATAAATATACACACCTTGCAGCCAACTCTACCCGGCCTACTCGCTGAACGTGTCGTCTTTGTACCTGAAGTTATCTCGTCTCTACACGGCCTTGAATAAAGCCTCGGCGAGCGTCGGCGCACTCAAGAAGGTGAGTCGATTTTTGCACTTAATGAACGATTCAGTTGAGAACATTTTGCCTCGGCAGGCCATGACCATCATGGAAGTGACCCACGGAAAAGATCATCCCTACGTCCGGCAACTGCGTAAAGAAATTAAAGAAAGTTCAAATCAGAGGAATACCATGCCGCTTTAAAGGGACAGTGTGTTTTTCAGTTGTAGTGGTACAAAAAAACATTACAAATATATATTGATTTAAGAATGATGATAAGCTGTCTTAGACTTAACATATAACCATTGTCTGTAGCTCATTCATGTCCAGAATATTCTGGAAATAAAACCTTCCAAGGAAACGCTCATTCTTTTTTAGCCTTTATTTTGAAAATCCATCGTCTCGCTACCTGGAATCAGACACACGGAGAAAGAAAAAGACTACTTAACACCAGTACTATCTTAACCTCTTGGTGGTAAAAACTTCATTCATTAAAAAAGTAAATTCATATATTCATATATTATATCTCATCTCATCTCATTAGCCGTACCGCTTATCCTCAGTAGGGTCGCGGGGGGGCTGGAGCCCATCCCAGCAATCATCGGGCAGTGGGCAGGGCACACCCTGAACTGGTTGCCAGCCAATCGCAGGGCACACAGGGACAGACAACTCATTCGCTCATTCACACCTAGGGACAATTTGGACAAACGTGGAATTGTTTCAAATACTTGAACCTCATCTAGAGGGAGACGATATAGATTTTAGAGTTCTTGCTGCTACCACGACCCAAAAAAAAAAACAAAAAAATGCGAAAAGCTGGGCACATTTTTTTTTTTTTTAAATGTGTGTTTTTTGGTCACTTTGGGTCTGCGTGGTTTGTTTTCTTTCTTGTGTTTTTCTTAGAACTCCTTTTCAGTTGCACAACACAATAAAGCAAAATCTGGTGGTCATATCACAGACACTGTCCCTTTAAGAGCGCAATGCATGCCATTATATACAGTATCATTGGTTTTTATGTTTTAAAAAGTTAGTTTTTGTCCTTGTACAGTTATTCGGCAACAAAAAGCGTAAACAATTGTAAAATATGGAAATAATCATCTGTTAAAGGAAACATTTTTTTTTCTGTTGGCAGATTTTTTTTTTCCTTTTTAAAAAAATATTATCTTTCTGACGGTAATACTTGAAAGGATTAATAGTTTTCCTCTTTTACAGTGTTGTTTCTATAAACATGATACTGGAAATTATACCGAAATCATCATTTGATTTGAATTGTCAAAATTACACTAAAAGTATAGTTATAAGAAACATTGCCAACAGTTCTTTTTTTAATTTCATATTTGATTTTTTGTGGTGCAGTGGAGTAACATACAAATAAATATTATTAAAAAAAATCTTTTGAATTTTTACTGATAATAGGGAACCAACTATAGGCAACCAATCATGCCAGATTCTTCAAAGGGTGCCTCAAGTTGTATAATCCCACATTTCTAAACCTTAAAGACTTCAAGAATAAATCATGTCAATGAGAGTACATGTGTTTTACTTATTCTTTTTAAGAAAGAGTTCATTTACATCAGGGGTGTCAAACTCGTTTAAGCTCAAGGCCACATAGTAGGAAAAAAACTCACGGGGGCCGGACGAGATAAAAAAAAAAGAGGGAGAGAAAGTGAGAAAAAAAAATGAAACAAAGAAAGGAAGAAAAAGAGAAAAGTGAGAGAGAGAGAAAAAAGAAAGAGAGGTAAGACAGTGACAGAAAGACATAGAAAGATAGAAGAAAAATTGAGAGAAATAAGAAAGAAAAGGGAGTGAGAAAGAGAAACGGAGAGAAAGAGCAGAGAGTGAGAGAAAAAGGAGAAGCTCAAGAGAGACAAAGGGAGAAAAAAAATGGAGAATAAGAGAAAAAAGAGGGATGGAGAAAGAGAGATAGAGATGGAGACAAAGAGGGAGGAAAAAGAAAAACAAGAAAGAGAGAGAGGAAACAAAGCGGCTACAGTTGCTTTGGGAGTGGCGCCTAGGTTTATTTAAAACCGCAACTCGTATTTTGACAATTTTTTACTCTTGAGCTTCGCTCAGCCTTGCGTCGCGGGCCGAATTCAATCTGTTGCCAAGCTTGAAATGGCCCGAGGGTCACATATTTCCCACCCATGATTAAATGAAGCAGCCCATTCGCAATGGGTCCCCGGTTTGAGACCGAGCGGAAACATACGTTGGAAAGAGATGGGCGCCACATGCTGTCCTTGCCCAAGACGCACCACAGGAAATGGTGCCCGTATGACTCTAGTGGTTAAGGGATCCAACCAAGCAACACATAGAGAAAATAAGGCTTTATTGCATGAGAAGCGGGTTTGATGTTTACACAAAGGAATGCAGTGAAAACAGTCACAAAACATTTCTGTACACATGCCAAGAAGAAAGCGGAATCAAACACGAACACTGTGGAATGCCGCGTGATAAACGAGTGCAATAAAACGCAAGAGAGCTGGAAAAGAATAGATAATATTTATATGCTTATATATACATTCAAATAGATATATTTTAAAAAAAAAGCATGCATAGTTGAACAGGTTGCGGTATCTTTGATAGTACCAAGTCATCGACGATTAACACATATTTTCACGCAAAAACAGGTCTGTACAAAAGGGAAGGGCATTAACAAAGGATAAATACTGACTCTATGAATTCAGATAGGATAGGTGCGGAGATTTCTAAGGCACATTTTGAAGATATTTACAGTTTTATAAGTTGCGTTGACAGGTACTGCTGTTTTGGTTAGCAACGACATTCAAAGGGGCCATTTTTTCATTAAGAACAGGGGTATTAAACTCATTTTAGCTTTGGGTCCACGTGGTTGATAAATAACATTCACAGAGGCTGGAGTAAAAGATAAAGAGAGAAAAACAATGAAACAAAAAAGAAAGAAGGAGAGGAAGAGAAAGAAAGAGTGAGAAAAACAATGAAACAAAAGAGAAAGAGTGAGAGAGTAAGAGTGAGAGAGAAAAGAGAAAGAAAGTAAGAAAAGGAGGAAAAGAAAGAAAAAGAATGATGCAGAGAAAATTGGAAAGGGAGAAAGAAAAAGAAGGACAGAGAAGGAGAATGGGAGAGAGGAAACAAACAGAAAGATAAAGCAACACAAAGAGAGAAGGAGGAAGAGAGAGGCAAAAAAGCGAGAAAAGGGAAAAGAGGGAAAAGAAAAAGGCAAAAAGACAAAAAAGGGGAGAAAGAAAGAGTGAAAGCAAGAGAAAGACATAGAAGAAGAAAGACAGAAAAGAGAAGATAGAGAAGAAAAGGAGAAAGAGAGAAAAAGAGAAGACAGTATGAGAGCAAAGAAAGATAGAGCGAAGATAAGGGAAAGAGAAAAAACAGAAAGAGAACGATATTAAGGAGAAAGAGAGAAGAAAAACAGGAAAAAAAATCAAGCGGGAATAAAAACGTATTTTTGTGTGTTCCAACTTGGATTACTCAATGTCAGTAGTACTTGTCATATGAATAAAAAATGTGGAAGAGAACAGAGAAGAGAGAGGATAGATAAAGAGCATGAGGGCAAAGAAAGTGAGAGAGAAATTGAGGAAAAGAGAGCGAAAGAGCGATAGAGAGACAGAGACAAAGAGAGAAAGACAAAGATAGAGAGACAAAAGGAGCGAAAGAGAGAGAGAAATGGAAAAAAAACAAAAAGAGAGAGAAAGCGAGACAAGGATGGAGAAAGACAAAAACGAGTCATGGAGGAAGAGAGATAGAAAGAGAGAGAGCAAGAAAGAGAGTGACTATCAGAGAGAGAGAGAGAGAGAGAGAGCGAAAGAAGGACATAAAAGAATGGGAGAGGAAAAAAACAGCCACAGTTGCTTTGGGGAAGTGCCTGGCTTTCTTGAAAACTACAGATCATATTTGAACTTATTTTTCTCTTGAGCTTCTCCCAGCAGTCGCTCGTCGGCCAGATTGAATCCTTTGGCAGGCCTGAATTGCACGCTTGACACCTTTGATTTAGAATGAGTTTGTTGGTTCGGGTCTAAAATAAATTATTACCTGTATAAAATGAGGCAGTGCTATGTCGCCACCTTGTGTCAAATCTAACGAAGGGCCACTTTTTGAATGTACACCAAATTAAAAAATGAATACAAAGTAAAAAAAAGAAGTGTGGTTTGTTTTGATTGGAGGCTTCAGATGAGTCGAGAGTTCTTGAGGAACTGGATGAGGACTTGGTAGACAAACTTGTACTGCGAAATGGTCTGGACCATCAGCATTCGCTGCTGCCTCAGGCCCGAAAGCATGGTGGGGATCTCTACCGGCTGAATAAAACAAAAAGACATTGAAAATAAGTGCAAGGTCAAGCCAAGGTCACAAATAGAGATGTACTATACAATTACATCTTTAAATATGATTGGATTTGAAGTACTGTCCCAAACTGAAGTAATCACTGCAAGTGCTACTGACATTGAGTAATCTAAGTTGGAACAAACCAAAATACTAAGTTTTTATCCTCCTCTGATTTTTTTCCTTTTGCAATCACACGGGTGTAACAAGGCCATCTTAGCTGGAAAACAGCTGGGACAATAGCATGACACCTTACCTGGTCCCAGGTCAAATTAGATAGCAATCAGAAAAAATAACCATTGAATTTTACACATTTTTCCAAAGGTATGTCAAAGTGTCTCCAAAAGTGGCCAGTTAACAGCTCTAAAACCTCCTTAATCGTGTATTTGACTTATTTTTAGACATTGTGAAAGAGTTGTAAACGTGTAACTTCTCTTTCCAGAAGTCAATCACTGATTTTGCACACCTGCGTATGATAATTGCGCGTAAAAATGGATTTATGCATGTTGATTTTTTTTAACACACCAGGTAAAATTGCATACAATTATTTCGGAAAGTTGATCGGTTAACAAATGTGAATTGGTCACTAATGGCTGAAGGTAAAATTTTCATGTCTGTTTTCTCAATACAGACATTCATAGGCGCGGTGTGGCTCTTTGACTCTCACAGGTAAAAATTTCGGCTCTTTGTGTCAAACGTGTTCGCTACCCCTATGGTATATTGAATCCCAAGAGTTTGAGCTTTCCAATGATATTTGGCCTGACTTATTCCAGTGACTGGTAACATAATGAAGACACGACTCTGCTTCTCAACATTAAGGGGTTAATTATTTGGGGGGTAAAGTACGAACCTCATTGTGCTCCAAGCAACTTATCATCAACTCTGTAAGAATGACCACACCAGTGCGGCCCACCCCTGCACTACAGTGCACCACCACGGGTGGGTTGAGGCTCTTGGAGGTGTCCAACATAGAATTGGTGTGCCTCCTCACCGATTGGATCTCCTCCAGGTAGGCTAGGAACAAAAATGAAATACATTGAAAGAAAGGCTCTCTTATAAAAACAAGACAAAAAGAAGACGGTCACCCACAGAGGAAGCCCTGAACATATTCCGGGCAGCCTTGCTCAGGCCAGTCTGTGTACTGCAGGTGCCACACGGTTCTCTCCTGGCCCGACAGCAGATGTTTGACCTTCAGGCCTGTAGTGGCGTAGCAGCCCGAGTCGGTTCGGAATTTGGTGGTCACTTTGAACTTGCCGTGCGTGGCCGAGTTGTGCTTGGAGCCAAGCTTGGGCCAGTAGCGGTGACTCTTGGAACGCCCTCCCTCCTGAAAATGTATAAAAGGCGGAGTCAGAAGCAATGTTCCCTCTAAGCTGCGTGTATGCGCAATTGGGCACTGCCCAGAGCTTTTCCGAGCACAAGAAAATCTAGCCAGCTCACAAAAGTGAGGGCTCGAAATTTCTAATTAAGAAGCGAATTAAGTCAAAGGTACAGTGCATGAGGGTGAAAATACACGGGTTCCCCTGACACTGTGTTCTAAATGCGGTATTTGGAAGTCAAGGTCGAAGTAGAACAAAGTTGAGTAAAGTCAGTAGTTTTTCGAGGACTGGATTTTTCGGCTCGACTCACTAAAAACAACCGGCTCTTTCGGGTCCCAAACGGCTCTTCAGGTTGTTTTTGATTCTTTAATCCCTACACGACCAAATATTACGTAAAATTTTACACAAAATGACTTAAAGGAAGGTGGGGAAATAGAGCAAAAAATTAAAAAAATCCAAAATGGAAAAGTAGTGAAAAGCTGAGAAAGAAACAAAAGGAAAGAAAAAAAAGAGCAGGAAAAATTCAGAAAAAAGCCAGAAGAGAAGAAAAAAACTAATAAAGGAAAAAAGGTAATAGAGAACAAAAAAGCAAGAAAAAAGTAACAGCTAGGAAAAAATAAACACAATGACATTTTTTTAAAAAAGGAATTTAAAAAAGGAAAAAAAACGGGGTAAAAAGAAAACGTTTGTGTTGCATTCAAATAATATCCAATTATATCAAGTCAATCTTGTTGCCAACATTGAACTTCCCCTAAAAAAATGTAATTAAATACAGTTGTGTATCGTGCAACCGACTAAATAAGCCCCCAAAAATGTTAGTATTATGCAACAAAAGATATCAGGAAAAAAAGAAGTGGAAATCTTGTAAAAGAATTGTAAAAAGAAATGACGTTTGTAGGCCGAACAACCTTTGCAATAGTACATTAGTCAATTCATTCAAAAGGGAAAAATAATTTTGCATTGCCGGAAACTCAGCAAAATGTAACTTGATGTCAAGTTTTGGACATGTTTGATATTGACTTAGTTGCCACACTTGGGATTGCTGTTGCTCACTGTTGTTTCAAGCGTTGCTCACCGGCTTTTTGTGAACGCTTAGACCCGGGGAAGATTAGAGGGAACATTGGTCAGAAGCGACCACGCCCTGATCCGGCGACCGCTCAATCGCTAACGTACCTCTTCGGCCGAAACCATGGCGATAACGTTGACACCCTGCTCCCAAACCATCTGCCAGAAGTCGGCGCAAGTGTTGGCCAGTGGGCCCTGGGTGGCGATGTAGTGCCACTCCTCCCCCCGGATGGTTACCTGCCCAAAAAATACAAATAAATACATGAATAAATACCGTCATTTCCAGACTATAAGTCTCTCCGGAGTATATGTCGCACCAGCCGAAATATGCATGATTAAGAGAGAACAAACATGTATAAGTCGCACCGGAGTATAGGTCGCATTTTGGGGAGAAATGTATTTGAGATAATCCAACACCAAAAACATACATGTCATTTTGAAAAGCAATTTAGAATTTAAATAAAGTAGAGAACACGGTATACTAACGTTACACGTACACAGATGTGGGTAGTAATATTTACATTTACAGCGTTACATTTACTTGAGTAAGTTTTGGGACATTTTTGAATCACTATAGTTTTTACTTGAGAAGATTTGTGAAGAAGAAATTCTACTCTTACTCCACTACATTAAGCTACGTTACTCAAATCCCCTTCATGTAAGTATGCGTCTGTCTGTTTTTGCTTAGGCGCATTTCTTGGTCAGAGACCTACTTTCTTTTATTACATTACATTTAACCAGTGACCCAAGCAACCACCAGGTGGCACACGTGAGTAGGGTTAATAAAGCTCTTTTACTGTACTGTATGTGCAGCGTATACAGCAGAAGGCTCGCATATATTTTACTTGAATCATATTATTCCAAAGTAACAGTACTTTGACTTCAATAAAAGTTTATTTTACCCACTTAAGCGCGTACGTGCATATATTGGACACCCTCGAATACATCAGTAACGACGTGACATATCGAGAGTTATTCAGATAACTGTAACATAAAGAACATGCTTACCAAAATATCAGCTTTATTCCTAATCAATAAATCCAATGAAATATTCATCCTCGGTGTCACTTTTACCGGTAAACAACTCCCCTTACTCGGGAGTTAGACCAAAGGCTGCTTTATCTTTGGTCAAGGCCAAAATGATCAACACAGGCTTAGAGCGCCCTCCAGCGGTTTAGTGTGGAAATAACGTGTGAAGTGATATACAGTAAACGTAATTTAAAAAAGTAAACTCAATAATATAATGTGTTAATCATTTCACTTATAAGTCTCACCGGAGTGTAAGTCGCACCCAGAGCCACACTATGAAAAAAACTGTGACTTATAGTCTGGAAGTATGGTACATGTCACCAAACCTGAGACCAATATTAAATGCTAATTTTTCTTTTTAAGGCTAAACCTGGTGAGGGAAACCTGAAATATTGAAAGAGCCAAACGCATTTTAAAGGGTTCATGCACCTTTTTCATGGCCAAACTCAGGCACTTTTCAAGCACTTTTGTTGACTTTGATGACTTCAGCAAAGTTGCCATCTTACTGCAAGCACATACTTAGTGCGATATTGAGTTGTTCCTATCCATAATCTACGATCTTTTTGTGTCAATGGGATACTGTAAACTGACATGAATTCTGCCGTTCTGCTTCAACAATGCACGCAAGGCTTGGCTACTTCACACTTGTTAACAAACATGGAAAGGGCTCTATAGGTGTTGGGTAATCATTGAGTTTAATACGGGAGACAAAAAAGAAAGAATGTCTGCATAAAAACAGAAAAATGAACCAAATTTGGCCTCTTTTTTATTATATCGATTGCTCCGAAGCAGAGTGCAATCAATTCTTCAATCGACTGCTGATCTTTTGCTTTTTGTTTGGTTTATTTTAATGTATATTTTTGGTGTTTTTCAGAGGATCTGTGTTTAAATCGGTGAACAATAGAATTGTAAATACCGTATTTTCCGCACTATATGGCGCACCGTGTTATAAGGCGCACCTTCAATGAATGATATATTTTAAAACTTTTGCCATACATAAGACGCACCCCATTATAAGGCGCTATAAGTGCATGCTGGTTTAAGATCAGGTAATTGTGCAATTTTGTAATTGTAATCCTGTGCAGTCCTTCGAGACATTTTTGTGATTAAGGGCTATTTACGGTAAATAAATGTGACTTGACTTGACTACAGTAGAGAATGTAGTTACGTTATGCAACCTCTAAATGTTGCCACGCTAAAGGGAATGTCAACAAAACATTCAAAAAGGTCAAACTTTATTGTTAACAAACAAGCTTTCCACAACTCCATTCACTCCCAAAATAAATAAACAGCCGTTTTATTATTTTCTCTGAGGTAAAGCATTTTCGTGACACATCTTTAACATCTTTGAACAACATCAAGGCATATCATTTTACTTTTCCTCCATTTAGTCAACACGCAAAAAAAAAACGTCTGATACTGTTATTTTAAATGAAACGTTAGTGCAATCGCAATAAAGTGACACTCGTAATGTGCAAAAACAACAAGTGCAAAACAATAACAATAAAGCAATAACATAATAACTGTAAAATGTAAAACGTAAACACACAAAAGAAAAACAAAGATCACTCTATAAGCTCCTCATCGACGAATCCCTCGAATTCTTCTTCTGCAGTGTTCGAATTGACCATCTCTTCATCATCTTGCTTTATTGCCACGGAAACTTTGTTGAGTTTTCCTTACTTGGCGGAGCTTATCTTCATCCTTTCTCCACTTCCGTACCATCGATTCATTTAGGTTTAACTCTCTCGCTGCCGCTCTATTGCCGTGTTGTGCTGCGTGACTGATCGCCTTGAGTTTAAACTTGGCGTTGTACGCGTGTCTCTTAACAGGAGCCATTTTTTTTATACAAATGCACGTATGAAAGAGAATCGTTGTTTAATATTTCCCAGTATGCACAGCGCGAAAAATGGAGTCGGCGGCTGTTTCTCGTAGTTGCGAGACCTTGCGAATTTAATATTGAGCCATATATAAGGCGCACTGTGTTATAAGGCGCATGGTCAGCTTTTGAAAAAAATTTAGACTTTTAGGTGCGCCTTATAGTGCGGAAAATACGGTAGTTACTTTTTGGCAGTTTACCATTTATTTATAGCACTTAAGAGTTAATATGTTTGATTTATATTTGTTGTTTTGCATTTTAAGGGATTTTGTTTAAAATTGGTTTTGTGTGTACAAAGCTAAAATGGGAGCCGAAAGAGTTGGCTCTTCTCAGTGAGCCAAGCCAACAAAGCCAGTTTTCAAAATAGAGCAGTCCTCTTGGGTGCAACCAGTAGATGGCGGTGACGCTTCGCGTGACAACACCACAATGACAAGCCAATAGAGCGGGCGTGTTGGAGTCATTTTCACGCACCTTTTATACATTTGTATTTCATTTATTATGTGGTCTATAAATCAGACTGCAAAGAAACCTGGCAATGGACACCATCTTAAGCATTTTCAAGCACTTCATCCAAAATTCATCCATTGTCCTTGTTGTGTATGTAGTAGGATTGTAGTAGGATTGTAGGAGATTCAAGACAGGCACGGACTGTACGGTTCATAGACTGTTTACTTAACTTCTTCCTCGGCAGTTCTCAAGCACAAGTTCAAGGCTGCACATTAGTATACAGCGACACCGCAGGAAGGGGAGTGTATTACACGACACCACAGTCCTGAACTTGAAAACCTATCATTGAAATTCAAGCTTTTTCAAGGATTTCAAGCATCCATACGAACCATTTATATAAGCCTAATAAGGAAGCCAATACATACTGTCATGTATGGCATTAAAGAACGGTTATAAAAAAGTTTCAATGTTTTTCCATAAAGGGAAAATATCACCAATCTGCCCAATATTAAAAATAATGTAGGAGATCGGAAAAAGAGAATATTCAGATCTTTTGTAGTCGCATTTAAGAGTACCATTCAAGTCGAAAGTTTATCTTAGACAATCTAAGAAACGGCACACAAAACCTGGTGTTCCTGCAGGTGTCCGCCAGATGGCACTAAATGCACCAATAATAACCAAGGAAGAATCAACATGAACATTACAAAAATAAGCACTGCTTTCTTTCTTTTCCTTAATTTTAGTAGTCTTCATAGGAAAAAGTATACTTTGGAATTTGCTATGGTTTGGCTTAGTAGACGATTCATAGTATTTGGTAGCACTGTATTACTTAAAAACAGAAAATTTATTTGTTGTGTTAGATAAACATGCACATTTTTATTTTTACTAGAAAACAATCTTTAAATACTGTGATTTTTTTATTTGATTGTATTTAGTGATTAGATTTTTCTTATATTTATTAATTTAATTAAACTTCCACGTTCACGGGTTCAGAGCTTCGCGGGTCTAAAAAACATTTTTTTTAATAAAAAGTAATCTGTTGTTTTTTTTGAGCATTTTTGAAGGGGCGTCGCTACTTCGCGGATTTTCACTTTTCGTGGGTGGTCTGGTCCCCATTAACCGCGATAACCAAGGGATTAATATATATATATATATATATATATATATATATATATATATATATATATATACATGCAAATTGCTTTGTTAAAAATTTCATATACTGTATTTTTTGTTTTTTTTACTTAAAATTGATCTTAAAATACAGTGATTTTTTTATTTTTCTGTCTTTGATATGATTTTATTTAATTTTCATTTATGTCTAGATAGATAGATAGATAGATAGATAGATAGATAGATAGATAGATACTTTGTTCATCCCCGAAGGGAAATTCACATTTCCAGCAGCATCCCTGAGCTGAGAACAATCGAGAACAATCGAAAATAACACGGGAGCTGTCTATTCAACTTTGCTAATTTAAAACATGTTCTTACTTTAAATAAAATAGCCAAATGTTACTGATTTTACTCTTTGACAATAAAAGTAACTTCTTATTCGGTAAAGTAAAAATAAATAGTATATAATATTGAAAAAATATTTAAGTTTTAGTTTATTTTGAGTACTATTTTTTGGTATTTTACTACAACAAAAGGTTCAAGCAAAATTATCTGACGTGGCTGATTTTAAAAATTCTTTCTTAGTTTACTGATGTGTCAAATCATGATTATGACAACAGAAAAACAAGAAAAAGAAATAGAACATTTACATTTTTTATTTTTATATAATGACATACAAATCTATTAGCAATTTTAATTTTGATAGCAGAACTGCAGTTCCGAATTTTTTAAACACACTTTACGAGCTGCTGCAAGCTCAGCAGTGTTTTTGTTATCAGTGTTCCTAGAGAATTTTTTATTGGAGGGTGAAGAAGAAAGTCAAAAATTCATTCATTCATTCATTCATTATCTGCACCACTTATCCTCAGTAGGGTCGTAAGTGTGCTGGAGCCCATCCCAGCTATCTTCGGGCGGTGGGCAGGGGACACCCTGAACTGGTTGCCAGCCGGGCGCACAGGGACAGACAATTCGCTCGCTCATTCAATAGTGACAATCTGAACCGGCCAATTAACATCACATGGATGTTTTTGGAATGTGGGAGGAAACCGGAGTGCCCGGAGGAAAACCACGCAAGCCCGTGGCACAGAACTCCACACAGGAAGGTTCGAGAAACTCAAACAAATTTTGTGTAATTAGGTAAAACTATCTTTACGATTTCGTCTTGGACAGAAGAATTTTGACGGAAAAAAAATTCAAAGGTTTAAGTGTAATATGTTATTACACTATTTTTTTATTATATATATATATATATATATATATATATATATATATATATATATACTGTAAGTATATAAATATGTTTGCCTATTCATCCTTTTTTAAACATCTTTATTACATTTATTACCCTGGAGTGCCATGTCTAATCTCGTTGCAAACAATGTTTTACATCGCTATAAATGACAATAATCAATTCAGTTCAAAAGAAACAAGTGACCAGCTATGAATCAAAACAAATAACGCCTTTTTTGTTTTTCAACCTAGTTTCTTTCAACATCCCGTTAAGCGGGTTAGCAAAACTGTGACAGGCGCCGTTCGCACCGAGCGCAATGGCGATGTGGGCACGAGTCTTAGCGGCTCACAGAGACTTAAGAGGGTTTTAGATTTTGGGAGCGCATTCCTGCAGAATTCCTTGCAGCCAAAAAGGTCCTTTCATCCCTTAGATCCTCAAAGGCCGACGCAAGAAAGAGGAGAAGAGAGATTTGTTAAGCCCTGCGGCCCTCATGTCTGCCGTGTGATGTGGTCGTCACACTGGGGGCCGTTGATGAATGAAAGGCCACATCAAGGGACGACAACAACATTTGAAATGAGCCATGCTAGCAAGGCGTATTACGGGGTTCGTACACCTTTTTCATAGCCAAATTCAAGCACGTTTTAAGGAATTTCAAAGCCATTAAATGAAGGAATCCAGGGTGAATCATGTATTTTGCAGAGCCACAAATATATCTTTGATTTCCACCTGCGATTTTTAATCTTACATCTGCATTTATTAAGACATATGATTTTTATATCTTGAATTTATTTTAAGACATATCTCTCCCTATATAGATTTTGGGTAAAAATTACAGAGAATTGGGCTTACATTTTCAGTTTCAAGAAGTTCTTCCCATTAAAATTTACCACTGGGAAACTCCACCTTAATTTTTGGCCCGTAATAATTGTCTATAATTGAGACATAATCCTTGCGCTGATACACATTTCATAGTGCCCTGTTTAGGCGTAGCTTGGGGCGATGATGCTTCATAAGACAATGGCATACAAATTAATGCCATCTGCCGTTAATCACAAGAGAAGCCAAGTCAAGTCATGTTTATTTGTATAGCCCTTAATCACAAAGAGTCTCAAAGGGCTGCACAGACCACAGATTATTGCAAACCACAGACTATTATTACACCATTCCCTGATTTAAAACCTACACAAGGGCAAGGAAAAACCCCCAAAACTCAATATGGGGAAAATAAAGAAACCTTGAGAAGGGAACGCACATGAGGTAATACCTTCCAGGATGACCAGGCTGCAATGGATGTTGTAATAACAATCAATACACAGGTAACGTCAACAGGAAATATAGGTCATTCAAAAGCTATAGAATAGAAGTGTGTTTTAAGCCTAGATTTAAACAGTAAAGAGTATTCCAAGCCATCAGAAAGCAGTGCCGGCCTCATTTTAGGCTGACTTCTTGAGAAACATCACAACAATTTCAAGCATTTACAAGCAATTTACACAGAATTCTAGAAGTTTTAAATCCTTGAAAACACAACATTGAAATTTAAGCAGTTTCAAAGATTTTAAGCACACGTACGAACCCTGATGCTAGCTCCCCGAACACGGTACTGTCTCAAAATGTCAAACAAACAAACATTCGGAAGATTTCATCATGGTTTGCTTCCTTTCATGAAATAGAATTAATGCATGCTGTACTTATTCTATAAACACGCACGAATGGCTCATAATTTGAAGTGTAATTTTATACTAAAATAGGTAAAAATAATACTCAAAATGAGAAAAAATATATATTTGCCCTATGAAGCAACTGAGGTCATTTTAGGAAGAGTATTTTTCCCTTTTTTCTTTACAAAAACTAATTAAAATTGAAAAATACAGAAAAGTAAGATAATTAATACTTTTTATTGTACTAGAAAAACATAAATAAAACAAGAAAAATAATATTTCAAAGGACAAAGATATTTTGCTATACTATTAAACTAAAATAACACTTCAAATTAAAAATAAATGCAATCAGGTACAAAATTATTTATAGTGTGCATTTTTATTCTACGTAAATAAAATACAAATATTTCATATATGTAAGAATTGATTTAGAGGAAGGTTTTGAGTAGGAATCTAGATAAAAATGAAATGTTTTGCTAACATTGATTCAAACTTAATTTCCTTATAGGAAGATTAATGTATTTGTTTTATTTTAATTTGAAAAATATATATATCTTCCTTCCTTCCATTCTTTCTTCCTTCAATGCATCCCTTCCTCCTTCCTTTCTCTGTCCCTTCCTTCTTTCCTTCCTTTGTTCCTTTCTCTGTCCCTTCCTTCCTTGCTCTGGTCCTTTTTCTGTCCCTTCCTTCCTTCCTTCCATTCTTGCGGTCCCTTCTCTCCTTCCTCTGTCCCTTCCTACCTTTTTTCCTTCCTCCATCCCTTTCTACCTTCCTTTCTTCCCTCCTTCCTCAGTCCATTCTTTCTTCCCTTCCTTCCTTCCTTCCTTCCTTCCTTCCTTCCTTCCTTCCTTCCTTCCTTCCTTCCTTCCTTCCTTCCTTCCTTTCTTCCTTCCTTCCTTCCTCCTTTCCTCCCTCCCTCTCTGCCTCTTTCCCTCCCTTCCTTCCTTCCTTTCTTCCCTTCCTTCCTTCCTTCCTTCCTCCCTCCACTTCTTACTTCCCTTCCTTCCATTCTTTCCTTCCTCTGTCCTTCCCTCCTTTGTCCCTCCCTTCCTCTGTCTTTTTCTTCCTGCCTGCCTTCTTTCCTTCCTTCTGAATCTATTTAATGTTTTATAAAATTTCATTTCTTCAGAGTATAGGTAGACTTAGTACTTACAATAAAATAATACTGTTTTTAAGCTAGACTGAAAGTGAATTATTAAATTATGTTGAACTAAGAAATAATAATAATAATCACTGTTTTTCAAATATTTTAATTTTAAACATAAAAGTACCTTTGTCACAAAATTATACCTTCAGAAAGATGACAAATGAATATCTCTGATCTCAGAAAAATTAAATAATAAAAATAATTGAATAAAAATGCAGCCTCTCACCTTGATATGGGAAGCGTTGATATAGCCAGTGTTGTTCTCCTTGTTGGGCACCAGCTCCACTCGGTTCTCCTCATAAGGGACGACATCACGAAAGCGGTTGCGCTCTGCGTTTTCTTGCAGCGTGGCGATGGATATGGTCCCGTCCGCCCTCTTTTTGGGCACTTGCTCGTACTCGGTGAAGACGCGCTCCTCCTCCAGCTTCAGTTCCAGTGACTTACACTGAGGAAGACACCGGAATTGTGTTAGCATAGGAATCAAAATGGAGATTTTTCACTCCTGCTTCACGCTGTATTAAGGGGGATCTTTATTATTGTTTTTCAGTGACACATTCTTGGCATACCGTTGAACCAGCGGGCAATAAAGCTCTGACATGCCTCGCATTTTCTGGCCCATTGAGGGCTTGTCCTTAACTTAGCAACAGTGTGAAATGAAATGAAATGATCTGCATTTATATAGCACTTTTCAAGTCAAGACTTCCCAAAGCGCTTTACAGTGTGCTTCACATTTCCCAATAGCGGCCGTGCAGCCATGTAAGGCGCTAACCTGCTTATTGGGGGCATTAGGGGTTCAGTGTCTTACCCAAGGACACTTCGACATGTAACACGGAGGAGCCGGGATTCGAACCGCGATCTCTTGATCCCAAGACGAGCGCTCTACCTCCTGAGCCTTTGTGGATGATGTGTGCGACATAAAGACTTATGCTATTTTATTCTGTCACTCATTTCTGTGTTAACTCAAAAAAAGGACGGACGGACGGACAGACAGACAGACAGACAGACGGAAAGACAGACAGACAGACAGACAGACAGACACTTACAATATTCAACCCTAAACTTCATTTCTATGGTTATCGATGTCCGTTTTTTGTTAAATGTTTTGTAGAGAATATTTAGATTTTTCTTGGTGATTATTCGACATTTGGTGATTATTCGACACTTACACAACACTTTATATTTTCCTGTATTTATTCTAAAAGTAAAAATAAGTCAACAAAACAAAACAAAAAATCATTTTTCAGCAAGGCCTGAATTTTTATTGAGGTATTTATTTATTTTATCATTACTATTTATATATTAATGACAAAATAACAAAGGATTCTTAAGCCTTTTTAAAAACATTTTTATGTTCATATAATAAAGGAAAAAAGAAGCATCATTAGAAGTAGCCAAGTGTTACACTAACCTCATCTACACTCTACTTTAATAAGATATGTTTGCCCTTTTTTACAATAGTTTTATTATTATTATTATTATTATTACTTTTATTATTCTCTTGGTGTTTTACTAATCAAAGTTTAAAACATTTCAAATAACACTGCATTACTTCAATAATTGTTTTGAAGCCTTAGTGAAATATGATTTTCATGGATTTGTTATATCCACCCGTTATCTGCATCGCTTATCCTCAGTAGGGTCATGGGGGTGCAGGACCCCATCCCAGCCATCCTCGGGCAGTGGGAGGGGGACACCCTGAACTGGTTGTCAGACAGTCGCAGGGCACACAGAGACAGACAACTCACTCGCCCATTCATACCTAGGGACAATTTGGACAGGCCAATTAATCTGAACTGCATGTTTTTGTAATGTGGGAGGAAACTGGAGGGCCTGGAAGAAACACACTCAAGCACGGTGAGAACATGCAAACTCCACACAGGAAAGTTTGATACCATGACCTCAGAAGTGTGCCACACACGCGCTAACCGCTGCACTGCCGTCCTGGCGGATTTGTGATATTTTGCAAAATGTTGATTTGAAAATAATAACATTTGTTCAAGGGACAATGTGTATTATGTATTTAAATTATTTGCAGCATGATAATAAGGAGTGCAACCACTCGATTAATCCCCAGTCAACTATCATTTTATTACCGACTATTTTGATAATCATATAATTGGGGCGGCAGTAGCTCAGGAGGTAGAGCGCTCGTCTTGGGATCAAGGGATCCCAGTTCGAATCCCGGCTTGTCCGTGTTACATGTCGAAGTGTCCTTGGGTAAGACACTGAACCCCTAATACCCCCAATAAGCAGGTTAGCGTCTTACAGGGCTGCAATACAAGGCCGCTATTGGGAAATGTGAAGCACCTGTAAAGCACTTTGGGAAGTCATTGACTTGAAAAGCGCTATATAAATGCAGATCATTTCATTTCATTTCAATTTTACAGATTCCTAATATCCTCCATAATATAGAATTATCTGTCGAAAATTTCACACTATAGGTACAGTGTGTATTACAATTAATCAATAATTCCTAATCACGTGAACAACATAAGGGCAACCCAAGTAATGGTGGCCATGCTGGATGTGTATTAGGCAATTGTTCTCAAATATAGGGCCGTTTGACCTTGAGGAAGTTTTTATAATTTTTTAACTGTCGTAGAATAAAGTGCAATTGCACCACTACTATAGTAGGGAGCATTTTTTTCCTTCCTGAGGTGGGCATTAAAGAAAATAATTAAGGAGCACTGGTAGTTTACCTCATTACTAGTGTGATGACATTCAAAATATGGCGATCAAAGCTCTATTGTGGCTGTCGTTAAACATTCCGGGCTAAGTTACGACAATAAATCTTCAGTGATGTACAAACAAGACCAATACGAACTAGATAAAAAGCATGTGATGTAGGGGTTAGGGTTCGAATAAAGCGATATCTGGGACTCGTTTCAGCCGGCGAACGGCGCACTATTATCGGGCAAGGCGTTCCCGGGCCGTCCGCGGGAGTCGCACTGCGTTCATTCGGAGCTTATATCTGCCCTCCACTCACCAGATAAGGGCGCACACTTTTCGACCAGGCTTTCAGGGACACTCGGGGCTTTCTTTGGAGCCTATTATATTATTGCCTAGTGTTTATTGCTTGCGCCCACCAATAGCTTTGAACTGGCACAATGCAAGTGATGTTCTGGCTCCGGCCTTCACTCACCAAGTAACAGTACTTATAAATAAACGGTAACACCTAACACATTCCTTTTTCAAATGAACATGCAACAAAATTAGCATAGACCCATGACATCAAACTGCGTAAAAATGGCCAACTGTTTACATTCAGGGATGTCACGCGAAAACGATCAATAAGCAGGTAGTACCCAAGAATATTATCCGCACGAAAAAAAAACAGGAGTTGCATGAAAAAAAGCCATGACCTCCTTGTGCGTCATCTTTTCTTACCCGCTCGTCGGTGGCTGCCTTGGCGCCGTCCTCGGCCGGACATTCAGGGACGGGCATGCGGGCCACATAAAGCCCGTTGAGGGCGGCCATCATCAGCGGCCGCTTAATGGAGTCCACAGACATCTTTTGTCTCTCCAACGTCTTCAGGAGAGAAGAGAAGCTTGCAGTCATGCTCGCCGGTACAGGAAACATATCACAGTTCCTGCCCACGTTTTTGCTTCTGACACACATTCCCCACTCCCTCCTATTTTGAAATCCGATTACTGTTACTAATCTCCGAGCGTTGCAGGGGGGGCTTCACTCTAGCCTTATCTTAACTCGAGCAACAAGTAGCGAGGTGATCCTCAGCCTTGCTTTTTTACCAATATGTGGCACCATCAAGATGATTAAACTTTATAAATGTTATCTACAGGATTTGAGAATGTTTTAGCAAATCTGGATGGATTCAGACGGGTGTCACCCTCTTAGGTCCTGAACCGCGGATGATTGATGATCAGAAGCAGGCGACAAGATAAAAACATTTGGGGGTAGGGTTGGAGATGAAATGATGCTTTATAGCAGGGCTCGGGAACCATTTTGACCAAATGAGCTGTAACGGCAAATTATTTTGATTTTTTGGGGGAGAAAGCCATACCATATATCCTAAGACAAATTTGAGCAAAACTGCCAAACTGACTCTCCCGACAAAAGCTAATTTTTCAGCGCATTTTATTTCTCTGTGAGACATTAGATGATTCGAGAACATTTATGAAATAGGAAAAATTCCAGATTCTGTGTCCCATATCAACAAATATACCACTTTAAACTTGTCAACCTCCTGCAATTACTTATGATGGTTGGGGCACGTTATGACCTTTATTTTTTTCATAAAAAATGGTTTCAAAACAAGTTGCAAGCAAAGTTCTTTTGTAAGAATGTCACAAAATACTGCAAACGAGGATACTGACATATTTACCTCGGGCGCAGAAGACGAGGCAAAGAGAATTGTGTGTTGAGTGCATAGCTCGGCCTACCCCTCCTGCACACCAATCAAGTTGCTCAGTGTGCTTCGCAGGGGTTTCTGGCTGTTGAGTTTTACTGTAGGTTTCATCAGAAAGTGTCTCAACAGTGAACCTTAGTTGTTTAATGAGCTTCCATATTAGGGCTTCCTTAGTGACGTATAGCAGAACGGGGTCTGTTGGTGTGAAACCTTGACTTTAAAATGAAGTGGGAAGTCTGCTCTTTATATACCGGACCAAATCATTTGTTTTGTTGGTGCTATGTCAGTTGTACGACCACTGGACTTGACTTCAAGCTTATCTGAATTGGATGCTGTAAGTAAGGTAAGCATAAGTCTAATTTTATCTTTGAGCCATATGTACTTATGAAATAAGCCAAGTTCCCAACTTTATAACCCTTATGTGGTGTCCAATTTCCACTTTAAAAAAAGGGAAATTGTGCATATCAATTACAGCAAGTAAAATCCAGTATGTGGCACAATAAAAAAAAAAAAACACTAGTGTTAAATTAATTCTGGACATGTATCTTAAATACAATTATCACACTTCATTGTGCCTCTAAAACTAGGGTCACTAACTCAGTACCTGTGATGCAACTTTAAATCAAATGTTTAGAAAAATCTCTGCAGAAGCCTGATTATATTTCTGATCATTTGAATCAAATATGATGGAGGGAAACTTCAAACATGTGCATAATGACTTTGGGATTGGAGTTGGTGTCTTCTTTTCTAGATTGAGTTGTTCTGTACAGGCAAGAAAGACCAGAATACACTAATACCTTGCTGTATCGCAGTTGACTTTTTGTGGTTTTGCTGATTCGCGGAAATTCATCGTGCAATGTGTTCTGCATTCTGATTGGCTAAACAGACATCCCATCCCTTTTCTTACTGTGTCTGCCTGTGCGTCAATTACACTGCCGTTTACACAAACGGCTCGACAAAGCTACTTTACGCAAATCTTTGTTAATACCGTCCGCATGATGGCGATAAAATATCATCTGAAGTAAGGATTGTGTCCTATAATAATTTTCAATTCTTTACTGCAATACAGGTAAGTAGCTAGATTATTTCTACAATTATAATTTGACCGTAGAGAACTTATTTTGAAAAAACCTTTTTAAACAAATTCTTGACCCTGTAAATAGGGTTTGTTCTTTGGTTTAAATGTATACTCGAGTATATTCTTTCTACTTTGCAGGTTTTGACTATCGGATTACTTTTTTGGTTTGCAACCCCCAAGATAACGAAGGATTTCTTAAGATCACCGAAAGCACTTTTGTTGTGTACTTTGTGAAGGTCTTACCCTCTGCGCAATCTCCCTCTCCACAATGCTGTCCTCCAAAGAGAACATTTCTGACACAGGCCTCTCTTTGACCGGCTCCTTCCTCACTCTCTCCTTTACGCTGGTCAGGTCCGGCTCCGAAATAGACGGTCCCAAGACGCTGCTGTTGACTGTACTCTGATCCCCTCGTGTCAGAGTCCCACTGTCGCCGGCCTCACCGTTTTCGGGATCCCGCCCTTGGGGCTGATCCGTCACTTCGTGGTTGATGTGCGGAGGTGAATTGTGGCTGTGGTGGTGCATGTGGTTGTGGATGGAAATAGTACTGGGGGGCCTGGGGGGGCCCGGGTACTCAGGCGGGGGCTTGTTAGGCAACTTGGCTAGGGCGGCTTGCAACTGGGCGCTGATGCTGATATCCTCATTAAGACCTGGGATTTGGACGTCCAGCTCCGGTCTCTCTTCTACCTCATCCTCGTCTTCCTCGCTTTCGCTGCTGTGGATCAGCATGGTGGCATTGGAGAGAGTCTTTTGATGCTGATAGGCTACGGGTGCCACTGGGGGTTCCTTTTGAAGGGGCAGGGAGATGGGTACGTCTTTGGATTGTGGGGGAGGTGGCGGAGGATGAGGCTGGGGCGGCATGACGTGCTCTCGTAGAGTATTCCTCCGATGAAGAGGAGCGTTAATGGCCTTCACAGCCACGCCATCCATCCCGGCACCTCTCATGCTGGTGATCACCTCCATGCTGTGCCGCTTACCCAGGGCGGAACGGTGCTTGGCAACAGTGGTGGTGAGCGGCTCGCTGACCTCCTGCAGGGACTGGTGCACCACTGCCGAGCTGTCAGGTTGGAAGGTCTTGACAGATAGCTGCACCATACGGGTTACCAATTCCGGGCTACTGCCACCGATGCAACGCAGGCGGTGGCTGGCTAGGTCGGGTGTGCTGGTGGCGGGCCGGAAAGGTGTGGAGGGGTATGGCGGCGGGGGCCGGGATATGTGGTTCCTGGTGATAAGAGCGCTGGCCGGATAACTGGCTGTGTTGTTTCCCTGTTGCTTGGTGTTAGCCAACTCAGGTGTGCTAACCGTGTGAGATATTGAGCTTCCCGCGCCACCACCACCGCTGCTGACTCCGCCACCGTTAATGCAGGGCAAGTGACAGGGACCTTGACTGCTGGTTGGTCCTCCCTGATGGGGGCCATGAGACACTGGCTTGCTGTAGCTGATCTACAAAGCATAAATAGCGTTACCATGGAGAGCATACAGAAATATGGATGCCCTTCAGCCTTACAATGAATATCCACAAGATGGCAGCAACACGATTGTGTCAAAATCAACAGGATAGCCTGGGGGTCACTAGCTGATGCCAGCAGGTAAGAGCGAGCCACTAAAGATCACCTTGGTATTCCCTAGACTGGTTCTGAAAATAGCTAATCAGTGATGGATCATTAGGATTCTTTCAATTTGTAAACAATGGAAAGGACTCATATGGAATGGTTTCTTTTTGTTGTTGTTGTTAATTTGTAGTATCGGTTTTCCAACTTGCATAAAAAAATATTAAAATGATCAGTGTTTTTATACACATGGCCAATTCTTAATAATAACTCTAAATACATCTTTGTAGATATTCATATAAAGGAAATCATCCAGTACTGTTTATCTATTAGGCCAACATGCTGCAATAGGGCTAGGCTAGTAAAAAAAAATCATGATCTGATATATGTTTTGTACATGTTGAACCTTTAAAATTTCAAATCATTTATATTGATTTAAAATAATAAAGGGCTATTTTGTTTAAGAGGATTACTGTACACTACATTGCTCTCACCAATTACTTTGACGATATAATTTGAAATTTAGTGATACTTCAAGAACCTTTATATCTGAGAATTAGTTTTAAATATTAAAACTTACAATAAACTGAAGTACACTTCAAAAAATAAAATTAAAAAAAAGCAAAGAAGAAGAGTTGTTGATCAAAATCTAGTTGACTGAGGACTTTTATCAGAGATGGCCGACAAAAATAAAACGTATCTATCTATCTACCCTGGTCATATCCGTCGAGAGGTGTGACTGACAGCTAGACAAACACATACACAAAACAAAGAAAAGAAAAAAGGAAAAAGTATAAAAAAAACACAAAAAATTGGACCATGGCCAAACCAAATGCCCAAACACCCAAACAAGTTAAGCACCTCGGCACCCAAGTTGTTCATACTTTCGGCCCTCCAGATGAAACGGGACACAAGAAAGCGGCAATGTCACTCGGGTCACACTGACACAACACACTCCTCTGTTCAACAGCAGGGACCGACAGCTCTCACTGGTTTACCCCTGCCGCATCATAAAGGTGCCCAGCCCATCCCTTAGAACGCGTCCAAACATCCCACTATCCTTTTACAACACCTCTCCACTCATTCCTATCACCAACAAGAGCTCTAGCTTCCACTATATTTAGACCTCTTTCCTCCAGTGCACTCATAACACCATCCATCCACGTCAATCGCGGCCTTTCTCTTGGTCTCCTTCCATTTACTTCTGCTCTGTAGATTCGCTTCAACATTCACTCGTCGTCCATCCTTTCCATGTGTCCAAACCAACCAAGTACTCTCTTATCCAGACGCTTGCTCAGTTCCACTTCTACTCCAGTTTTGTCCCTCACAATTTCATTTCTCAATCCATCCAATCTTGTCACTCCTAACATACTTCTCAAACACTTAATCTCAAAAATGTTTAATTTCCTTCTCAAATCTGCGTTCAGGCTCCAAGTTTCTGGACCATACAACACAGTCGGCACAATCACACTCTCATACAGTCCTCTCTTAACATCCTTCCTTCTTTGATTCACTTTGTGCAATACCTCACACTCCATTCCACTAACTGCAGTCACATCACAACATAAAATAAAATAAAATAAAATAAAATAAAATAAAATAAAATAAAATAAAATAAAATAAAATAAAATAAAATAAAATAAAATAAAATAAAATAAAATAAAAAATAAAAATTAAATCAAATCAAATCAAATCAAATCAAACCAAATCAAATCGATACGTGGGAAGTACGGCGGCGCAGTGGTTACGCATGTGCGGCACAGTCCAGAGGCCATGAGATCAAACCTCCTGTGTGGAGTTTGCATGTTCTCTCCGTGCTTGTGTGGGTTTCCTCCGGGCACTCCGGTTTCCTCCCACATTACAAAAACATGCATTTCAGGTTAATTGGCCGGTCCAAATTGTCTCTAGGTGTGAATGAGCGAGCGCATTGTCTGTCCCTGTGTGCCCTGCGACTGGCTGGCAACCAGTTCAGGGCGTCCCCTGCCCATTGCCCGGAGATAGCTGTGATGGGCTCAAGTGCCCCTGTGACCCTACTGAGGATAAGTGGTGCAGATAATGGATGGATAAAATACATACATTAATTAATACTGTAAAAAAAATGCAATTCATTTTCATAGGCTTTCGGAAGAAGAAATAGGGACAATTCATAAGTATTTTCAAATGTTATGGCATAAGTGTCTAAGGGCCCGGTCACACAGCCTTTTGCGTCTGTATCGCGGGTAAAATTTTGCGATTTTTTTTTTGCCCGTGGTTGCCCGCGGTAGAAAATGCGCAAAATTGGCCAACCCGCTGTTCATCCGTGGTATGCCCGCAAAACAGACGCCCACGACAGTTCCACTTCCTCATCGCGTCAGTTCCACGTCGTTTCCGCGTGTGGACCACGGGTATAAAAGCTGCCGAGCCGGGCTGTAGAAATCATAAGCACTCAAGACACAGTCCCGTGAAGATAAAGATTTCAAGCTATGGCACCGAAGAAGAAGTCAATATGTTATTATTGTAATAGTTTTTCATTTTTATTTTATTATCTTGTTATGAAATGAAAAGAAATGTCAAGAAATAAAACTGGATTAAGACGAAGTCACTACGGTGACGGGGATCCATGTTCACCCCTTGACGTCTCGAGCACAACTGACGTGTGCTCGGCAAATCGCGCTGTATATACGCGGAGAAAGGCGTTTGACCGTCACACGTGTTACACACGCTAATTCACGTGATAACACCGCGATACACGCGCAGAACAAACGTGTTATGACCGTGCTCCACCCGCGATTACCCGCTAAAATTTCGCGTCCTACCCGCGCGTAACCACGCCCTGGCCGCGGCCGTAGCACGTCACTCCGCGTCTGTACCGCGTCATTACTTCGTGTGTAACACGTGTGCCGCCCGCGGTTACCCATGGTTTAAAGTTTTGAGCAGCGCAAAACTTTTTCGCGCGGCCAACTGCGTGTGAATTTCTGACCGCGTGCAAAGCACGGCTGTATCTCGTCTGTATGGCGATCTCAAAGCGTCCAACAGCGTCTGCTTCACGGGCAGAAATTTCTGGCCGTGATTCAGCCTCGATACGCCCGTGAAAGGCTGTGTGACCGGGCCCTAACTGGAATCCTTCTCAGCAGCCTGCATTTGAAGTGTCCAAACTATAGCCTGTAGGTTAATATGGGCCATTGTTTCATGGGTCTGCTGCATATACTGAAAATGACATGAATGTTTTTATCGGTATAAAGCTTTTTTAATAACGAAAGATGCCACTTTACTATATATTTTCATGAAACCGATAATTTAAAAAAAAATTCTAAACATAGAAGACTATTTGGGTTTCTGCTTGGAAATAATGCACAAAAAAACAATCGGTTTGGTTTGTATTCCTTAAATTTTTCCACATTTTGTTATGTTACAGCCTCATTCCAAATTGTATTAATTTAATTTAATCTCAAAATTCTACACAAAATACTCCATTATGACAATGTGAAAAAGAAATCACATTTACATAAGTATTCACAGCCTTTGCTTAATACTTTGTTGATCCACCTTTGGCAGCAAATACAGCCTCAAGTCTTTTTGAATATGATCCCACAAGTTTAGCACACCTATCTTTAGGCAGTTTTGCCCATTCTTCTTTGCAATAAGTCTCAAGCTCAATCAGGTTGGATGGGAGACGTTTGTGCACAGCCATTTTCAGATCTCTCCAGAGATGTTCGATCGAATTCAAGTCTGGACTCTGGCTGGGCCACTCCAGGACATTCACGGAGTGGTTCTGAAGCCAATCTTTTGAGATCTTGGCTGTGTGCTTTGGGTCGTTGTCCTGCTGAAAAATGAACCTTCGCCCCAGCCTGAGGTCAAGAGCGCTCTGGAGCAGGTTTTCATCCAGGATATCTCTCTATATTGCTGCATTCATTTTTCCTTCTATCCTGACTAGTCTGCCAGTTCCTGCTGCTGAAAAACATCCCCACAGCATGATGCTGCCACCACCATGCTTCACTGTAGGGATGGTATTGGCCTGGTGATGAGCGGTGCCTGGTTTCCTCCAAACATGGTGCCTGGCATTCACACCAAATAGTTCAATCTTTGGCTCATCAGACCAGAGAATTTTGTTTCTCATGGTCTGAGAGTCATTCAGGTGCTTTTTGGCAAATTCCAGACGGGCTTCCATGTTCCTTTTACAAAGGAGTGGCTTTCGTCTGGCCACTCTACCATACAGGCCTGATTGGATTGCTGCAGAGATGGTTCTCCTTCTGGAAGGCTCTCCTCTCTCCACAGAGGAACGCTGGAGCTCTGACAGAGTGACCATCGGGTTCTTGGTCACCTCCCTGACTAAGGCCCTTCTTCCCCGATCGCTCAGTTTAGAAGGCCGGCCAGCTCTAGGAAGAGTCCTGGTGGTTCCAAATGTCTTCCATTTACGAATAATGGAAGCCACTGTGCTCATTGGGACCTTCAAAGGAGCAGAAAATTTTCTGTATCCTTCCCCAGATTTGTGCCTCAAGACAATCCTGTCTCGCAGGTCTACAGACAGTTCTTTTGACTTCATGCTTGGTGTTTGTGCTCTGACATGCACACTCAACTGTGGGACCTTATATAGACAGATGTGTGCCTTTCCAAATCATGTCCAATCAACTGAATTTACTGTAGGTGGACTCCAATTAAGCTGTAGAAATATCTCAAGGATGATCAGTGGAAAAAAGATGCACCTGAGCTCAATTTTGAGCTTCATGGCAAAGGCTGTGAATACTTATGTAAATGTGATTTCTTAGTTTTTTATTTTTAATAAATTCAAAAAAAGTAAAAAAAAAAAAACGTTTTCACATTGTCATAATGGAGTATTTTGTGTAGAATTTTGAGATAAGAGATTAAATTACCGTATTTTCCGCACTATAGGGCGCACCGGGTTATAGGGCGCACCCCCAAAAAAACAGTTTTTGGTCCTATATCTTCCATAGATAAGGCGCACCGGATTATAAGGCGCTACAATGGGAACGTCGTCAAAACAGTCAGATAGTCAAACTTATTACCCCCTTAACATTCCGAAAGCTTGCAAAGAAGAAAATACGTGTCGTAGACACGTGCGGATGCGGTGTTCGTACGATGTCACTCAAATGCATTGTTCCAAATATCATTCGGAAGGTTAAAGTCTTGGGATTCAAGAAATGCCAACCATTCCTTAATTTCTATTTTCTTTTTCGCTCGCAACTTTACTGTGCATATGACAATAAACACTTGGAATTGAGTTTAATTTAAAAAAAAAACATCACAGAAACATCGATATCACTCTGAAACAAGATACTGGGAAAATATATAGCTCACCGAAGTCGTTTTGTTCAATAATAATGTGAAACCATGGTCCTCTTATATCCGTGAGTGTAGTAAATCCAGCAGAATAAAATATTTACAAATACAGAATAGTAAAACATGCTTTCTCTATGCCGTAGACAACCAAACCAACCAAACTTGCTATTCACATTCATCTTTTTCGGCCAATTGCAGACTTTGTTTTGTCCCTTTAGCCTATGCAAGCCAATAAATGATAAAAAGGATCTGCCCCCTTTACCTCCGAATAACTTTAGCCAATAGTGATCGATTCAAATGATGATTGACACATTGGTTAGCCAATGAAACGCCGGTATATGAATCCCATCATACACCGCGGACTACTTCACGTTCGGGGGAAAATCTAGTCGGCGGCTGTTGCATTAGTTGCAAGACTTTGCGACACACCATTGAGCCATATATAAGGCGTACTGTATTATAAGGCGCATGGTCAGCTTTTGAAAAAAATTAAGACTTTTAGGTGCGCCTTATAGTGCGGAAAATACGGTAATACAATTTGGAAAGAGGCTGTAACATAACAAAATGTGGAAAAAGTGAAGCGCTGTGAATACTTTCCGGATGCACTGTAGCTCCCTTACAGTTTAGCAGTCTACTTGTGGACTAACCTAAAGTGATCCTACTTGATAAATATGAAATTGTAGTTGGCTTTTAACCTGTGTGTAGGGTCCAGTGCTGGGTCCCAGTCCATGATAAGGGCCGCGCTCCCTCATTTCCGGCTGGCTGTATACCAGAGCCTCCGGCTGGCGATAGGCGCATGCGTTGCTGATGTTGAGACTGCGCAACGACTGGCTGTGAAGGTCGTGGTGAGCGTGCAGCATTCGGCGCTTTTGCCGCATCACGGCATCGTACTCGGGCGTAGGCCGATAGGAAGGCGCGATGATGGCACTGTGCCGGTGGCTGGGGATGTAGTCGGGCCTCATCAGCTCGCTGCCCGGGATGCTGAGGTTGGAGGACATAGGTGAGGGCGGCACGAATGTTTGCGAGTGGTTGAGGGATCCTAGGCTGGGGCTGCTGTACATGCTGCCGTTAGGCAAGGTGCCATTGCGGAAGGGGAAGTCGGCGTGGCAGTGGTCAAGGCTGCTCTCCGATTTGTAGTACGGGTCGTCGTGGAAGATGCTGTCTGCATGGAGCGGTTGCATAGGAGTGACATTTATAAACAATTTACTACAATGACAAATCAAGGTTTGTACACTTTTTTCATGGCCAAATTCGAGCACTTTTCAAGCACTTTCAAGGTCAATTTTTCAACGTCTTCAATACATTCAAAGGAAGGAATCCAGATCCAATCAAAAGAACGTTTTTTTGTTTTTGTTAACCTTGATGACTAAAATAAAGTCCCTAGCTTGCTGCTACCACATATTTTGTGCTATTTTGAGCTGTTCCTTTACATGAACTAGGATCTTTTTGTGTAAATAGGCTGCGACACGGCAGCTGAGAGATTAGCGCGTCCGCGACACTGGTGATTTTTTTTCCTGATTTTGTGATCCGTCACTTGATAATCTTACACAGGTGGTGAGTACGGCCAAACCGACTACTTGCCTGTTTGACCCACTTCGGGGTTTGCTGATTAAAGATCTTTTCACCTTCAGTTCTGAATATTATCAACATATCAGTCTCCTCAGGTGTGGTTCCAGCGGCTTTCAAGTCCGCTGTTATTGAACCTACACTTAAACCACCCAACCTTGACCCAGAACACTTATGTAATTACAGACCTGTGTCAACCCTACCGTTTCTTTCTAAAGTACTTGAAAAAGTTGTGGCACAGCAGCTGAATGATTTTATATCTGAAAATAATCTTTTTGAATCTATGCAATCAGGATTCAGGGCTAATAACTCTACTAAGACAGCCCTGGTTAAGGTGACCAATGATCTTCCAATGGCAATGGACTCCAGCGCTTAATCACTATTGCCGCTGCTTGACCTTAGTGTTGCCTTTGACCCTGTGGACCATAATACCTTACTAGATCGGCTGAAAAAATTGATTATTCTCTCAGAAATCGTCCTTTCGAGGTTCAGATCCTACCTTGCAGATCGGACGCATTGCGTTAAATATGGTGAAATGACATCTGAGCCATTTTGGGTAACTTGTGGCGTTCCCCAGGGTTTAGTACTTGGCCCCCTTCTTTTCAGCATTTACTGAGGCTCCCCTACTAACGAACGAGATGATCGTTTGTAGGTTGAATTTGTTCGTAAGTTGCTTCAGTGCTATATTTTGTATGGAATGTATTTTTAGGTTTATATAAGTATGTTTAAGGTTTATATAAGTATGTTTAAAGTTTATACAAGTATGTTTGAGGCTTGTAAAAGTAACCTGTATTGTTTTGTAATGAAAAATAAACATTTAAGAGAATAATATGCTCTTTAAATAAGATAATGCACACATCATTTGAGAAAAATCATCTCCTGAAAAAATTATCCAAAAAATAATACTTTTTTAATTTTAGCATGCTGTTTTCGAATTTTTAACAATACTTTTGCTGCAAATAAAGAGCAAACAATTTGGAAATAATATATAAATTGAGATAAAATGATTTGCTATCAGCAACCAGTTCAAGGTTTCCCCTGCCCATTGCCCAAAGATAGCTGGGATGGGCTCCAGCCCTCCCGTGACCCCACTGAGAATAAGCAGTGCAGATAATGAATGGATGGATATCTGCCATCTGAGCAAAACATTTTACTAGGAAATATTATTACTTTCTTTTTTTTAAAAATTCGATTTTTCATTAATTTTAAGGCAGACTTTTGGAGGTATAGTAACATTTTAAAAAATGTTAACAAAAAAAAAACAACATTCAAACTGAACAATACTATCTGCTAACTAAAGAAAATTATACTTGGAAAAGATTATAATGGGTTTTAATTCTATACATTTTCCTCCAATTTTAACAGGTGGTTTTGAGAAATTGAGCTTAAAATAAAAGAAAAAAGTCCATAGCCTAAATAAGAATAGGAAAATGGGGAAAAAAAACTTAATTGCGAAAAATTGGCAACAGAAAAATAAAATTTTACTTTGTTTTCCTTAATGTTATATTTGTAGTAAAATAATAGAAAATAAAAAATCTATATCGTGTTTTAGCATTGTAGAGCAGTAAATATTAAAGGAAAGTATAAGAAAAGAAAAAAAATAAAATAAAATTTAAAAAAAGACTTTAAAAAAGAATTAAGACAAATATGTAATTATTTTTGGGGGGGAAGATGATGAAAAATAACACTTAAATGTACCTTGAGAGCTCTTAGTGTCTTGGTAATGTTCTCCATACTGGGAGTGCATTGTCTGGAAGTTACAGGACTGAGGCCGAGGCTGCAAGAAAAAAGGATTCAAATTTAAATGCAAAATAAAAATAAAAAAATACAGGAAATATTGTTACATGACCGGTATTGCAAAACAAAAATAAGCGTTAGTTGATGCTAGGATGACAATTAAAATTGACACCAAGAGTGAGTCGCCTACTTTTAAATTAGCCACAAGGCATGTATTCTGAAGACTCACTTATCCATTTTGGACATTTGCGACATATTTGTGGTGAGCGTGGTTGTAAACAACCTCGCCTGTGGTTGCGCACGTAGACACTTGAGAATATTTCATTAGCGCGAGCGAGGGAGAGCCCATTGTGCCACATTTAGCCGCGCCATTGTGCCGAGACGCACAAATCACGGGTTTCATTGTCGCACCGGAAATTACAATGACCCGCGACCTTGGCAATAGCCTGCGGTTTCCAAAACGACCGGACTGACTGGACTTGTAATAGGCTGAGCGTACCAGAGAAAGTCGGTGTGTCCAAGTTGGCCTCCTCCTGATTGGTGCCGGGGAATGAGTTGGCCTAAAGAAGAGAGACAAAACCATCATAAAAGAAAACGACAAGGCAGCTCCCGGCATTTTTTTTGTTTTGTTTTATGCTTCTTCCTGGAGCCTTCAGACGTCCTCCAGACTCACTCTGTGCAAATCTTGTTCTGTTTGTAGAACTTGTGTCTGGCCGTGAACAGTCGAGCGATGTACTTGGCCATTTCCATATCCTCCTGCGCCCAAAAAGACAAAACATTGGAGCGCTATTTGACACTTTCAGGGCGGAATGTCGTCCTTGTGTGCATAGATGAGTCAAAACATTAGGTACACCACTACGCCTTTTAATAATATACAAGACCTTAATCAAAGCATAAGAATTCTTAAGGTAACGCACTGAAAACTTAGGTGTTAATGCTTTTTATAAGGTTTGAGATCTGACTTAAAAATAGGATTTGAATACTACTTGAAAACAAATGTATATTATACAGTAATCCCTTTGCTATATCTTCACAATTTTGCTGCTCTGCAGACTTTAATCGTGCATTGTGCGTTCTGATTAGCTAAACAGAGGAAGACACTTTCCATTGACAACAAAAGTGGACTTCTCGTCCTGCTAAAATTCCTCAAGAGCCCCATGCATGTCTTTAACGCAGAGTGCATAAGTATCAAACTCACAGCCCGCAGGCCACATCTGGCCCGACGTACAATTATATTCAGCCCGTAAAATAATTTTATATACATCTACTGTAATGGCCCGGCTATATTAAACGTGGATAAGTCACAAACTACAGATCCAATAATGCAGCAAGGAATTGATTAGGGAGGGTTCGACTGTCTGTTTGCGCAACTCTGTGAGGCTGGTGTCTGCTGTCAGTCAAACAGCGGGCGGGCGTTGCCTCCGTAAACAATCTAGGAAGCATAGCGACCAATAACTTTCAGCGGCCTGTAACATTGGAAAGAAATGTATCAATTAAATTTGACTGTAAGGAAAGTCAGAAGAGCGCGACCAAATTGTGATCACAAGGATCACCAGGGGGTGCTTCATGGGATTATTTTTAGGGTTGCATTCGCGACTCAGGCGTCGTCTGGGAGAAGGCAAGAGCAGTGATGCTGGTTTGGCCTACTGCTAACGGTTAAGCTAATAACTCTTTGAAGCCACCGCTGCAGACCCTGTATCTTGCCAACGCCAGGATCATTAGCCGTGAAACGGATGACTTGGAGCAAAAACTCAGTCCCCATCCGAGGACACCTAATGCTAGCGTGTGGCTAGCCTGCCGCTCTCTAAATTGCTTTTTTACACTGAAAGAAGAGGCCCTCCGATTATCATTTTACTTATGTATCATGACAATAAAACCATTCGTTCAACCACAACTATGTTTTGTGTGTCATTATTTGTTGATTATAATTGTTATTTTGTCACAGACATGAACTCTCAGTCGGTAATGACATAATCTTGAGATAAGTTTAACCATTTGGGAGCTTTAATGAAGGTGCAACGCTACTTTAAGGATTTTCACTTTTCGCGGGTCGTTCTCGTCCCCATTAACCGCTAAAACCAAGGGTTATCAGTACACAGCTTTTTTTTCCCTTACTACTCCATTGAAGTGACTAATCGATAAATTGGTAAATAGTCAAACTAATCATAAACTATTTTGTTTAATACCGGGTTTGTACACCTTTTTCATGGCCAAATTAAAGCATGTTGTAAGGACTTTCATAGCCAAAGTCCAACTTCTCCATTACCGTTAATACAGTGTGAATTATGTATTTTGCAGATCCACAAATATATCTGTGATTTTAATATGCAATTTTTAATCTTGCATGTGCATTTATCAAGACATAAAATTTTTAGATCTTGAGTAGATAGCTAATATATTTGTGGATCCGAAAAATCGTGCTGTACTTGCAAGGATATATCCATAATAGTACAATTATTACTTAAAATCGTTAAAATTCTAAACCAAGCTCAAAAGAATCAAAACATAGATTTGAATGCAATTTGTCTAAATAACAGCCCCACTACTTGCATAAAAAAACGATACATACTTCTTCCCAACTCTAATACCACAAACAGTATTTTAAAGTGGAGACTTTTTATTGCTTTTCCAATTTATGAGTTGATGAAATCAGTCCAAATGGTCAGAGGCCTACCTAATTAAGTGTCGAGTTTGCACTCACCATGTGAAAGATGATGGTGTCATCCCGACTTGTTATCTCCACTGTGATGGCCGACTTATTGTGTGCGATGGTGCCGATGTCTTTCCACCTGTTGGCCACACAATAATTTCATAACACTGGATTGAAAAGTGTAAAAATTAAATATATCAATGAATAACTCGCCTGTGGAGCATGATGGATCTTCCGTTTCTGTGTTTGACGAACACGCCAATGAAGGACATCCCGATGAAAATATCGTTGGTGTAGTTGTCCTGTGAGAGAAATCAAATCATTCATAAGAAGACGGTGTTTAATTGTGGCATATATCGGGGATCACATGACACTTTACCTTGGCGGCGAAACTCTCTTGGCCAAACCCGTCCAGTTTTTCGATCTCCTTGATGTACAACAGCTCCGCTTCAGCAGCCTGCAGACGGCTACAAAAGGAAAAGAAGAAACATTGCAAAGATAGGACCTAAAAAACTGATAATTATTTTACTTTTTAATTCAAAAAAGTTAGTACCATCGACTCTTGTGCTCTTCCGCAACCTTGTGTGTCCACTCCTCCAGCACCTCATCTCCATTGGGCCAGTTCTGCGTTTTACAACAAAGTGGAAAATGAGAAGAGAAAAGGCACTTAATGTGTTTGAAAGAAAAGAGATTTGAGGCTACTCACCACTGGGAAGAGAACGTACTCCCTAAGGAAGTCCTGAGACATGAACTGAGTATAGTCCCCGAAGTCGGCTGCAAGACAAGGAAGTTGCTTTAGTTTAAACTTTTGGGCATATTTACTTTTCAGTATCATGGTGACAATTTCTTTATACAGTATTTTAACAAAATATCTGGCATTATTATTATTGTTTTAAATAAAATATTTATAAAACAGCAAAGAAAAAAATAGTACCAGCCCATTTTGCTATCGGTTAGTGTGTAAAAGGGAAACGTGTGAATCACATTGTAAAGCCCTTTGGGAGGTCTTCATTGACGTCAAAAGCGCTTATATAAATGCAGACCACTCCATTTCATTTTAAGGTGATTAAAAAAAATAGACATGAACAAACAAGTAGAGGTAATGAATTAAAAATGTGATGAAATATTCCCTTTTTTAAAAAACATTTTAAAACTTACTTTTAGTTAAACAAAAAAATTTATATTTCAGAGGGCAAAAAGATTTGCTTCGTAAAATAGAATATTTCCTTAATCCTTTTTAATGTTAGTTTTATTTTATGATTTAAACAATTGTTTCTGGTCAAATAAGAAAAGCATACTTATAATGGGAAAGTGAGTCTGCTTAGTAAAACAAGTATGCTTTTGTCCTATTTAAATTAGGTTGTTCTTATTTTGCAATTGATTGTAATAACTATTTTTAAGACAATAAAAATCGAATTATTCTACCATGCAAATATAATTGCTTGTTTTATTATTATAATTCCTAAAAATCCATCACAAAATAAGCAAAATAAATCTATTGGTAAATGGGTAAATGGATTGAGAAATGTACACGAAATAAAGTATTTTATTTTACATTTTTTGAACTTAACATTTTGCAGTATTTGTAATGAGAGGCAGCACCTCAAATCCTTTAGGCAGGGGTCTAAAACGTTTTTAGAGCTGAGAGATACTTTTGTTACTAATTGGAGCAAAGGGCAGTTTGATATGTATTTCTCAAATAACAACTCATCATGTTAGTATTATTATGTTCTTACTATGTTATTGCCCGGTTATTTTTTTGAAATAAGGTTAAATAGACTCAGTCAACAACTAAAAAGTCATTTTAGAATCACGATTAAAGAAAAAATCAAAATGACCCAGCAGTGATAAGCTATTTTCAGAACACCTCAGCTGTCCTTAGGGGCCACCCTGGTGCCCGTGGGCACTACTGTGGAGACCCATGTATGAAAGTATCTCCAGTTTAAAGTTTAACTTTTGTAGTAGTCTCTTTCTATGAGCTTTTTAATCTTGATTTGTTTTTGCTATTATTTGAAACTATTGACAATTGGTCGCAACTTGACTATGTCACAGTAGCACAAAAAACAAAACATAAAAGGGTTTTTTTTTAGTTTGGATTGTGGGTCACCAACCTTTCTGAAGCTGAGGGCTACTTTTTGTTACAAATAAGCTGGAAGGACTACCAATTTGATACGCATCCCTAAAATAATAAGAACATTATTACTATGTTGTTACTATGTTATTATAAGGTTGTAATCATTTGAAGTCAAATCACCTACGGAAACATTGTGTCAGTTTGAAAAAAAAATCTACTAAAAAAATCACAATGACCTATCACAGGTGAGCTATTTTTAGAACCTGTCCACGAGCTACTCAGGTGTTCTTCGGGGGCTACTTGGTACCTGCGGGGATCATATTGGAGACCACTGATTTAGATTACACTTATTATCATGTAGTCCTCTTTCAACATGTTTAAAACAACTTTTGAAAAAAGACTCATCAGAACATTCCTAAGTGCTTTTTATATTTTATGAGTCCCCCCTTACTTAGTGTTGTGAGTACATGCGGCGGCAACAACACAGCAATAACACTCCCACATCAATGCTGGAGCATCCAAGCACGCGTTGTTAAGTACATCGTAAGTCCCGTTTGTAGTAAGTGGATCCTTGCCTCCTCGCCTGATAGTAAACTTCCCGCCGCGGGCCAAGACTAACCTTGGAGCCGGCGATAAGTAAACCATCTGTTTACATTCCCTCCTCAGTGATACCGACATCAACCAGGAGAGTGGATGTGTGTAAAGAGCGATAGCAAAGGAACTTAAGTGGACTGGGCTCTACCACGGTATGCAGCCATATTAGGTAGCGGAGTCAAGACAACCTGAGAACAAGCAAGCAAGGTCGGCTTGGTTGTGGTTTCAGTCTTATTGGCGAAATGAGAAAGCAGGTGTCGGGAACCTTTTTGACAGAAAGAGCAATAAAAGCAAAAAGCAAAAAAAAGCAAATATAAATACAACTTATATTTTCAAGACAAAAATCAACAAAACCACCAAACCCGCTCTCCAGACAAAAGCTAATTCTTCAGCACATTTTTTTCATCGTGTGTCAATTTGAGTATTGTTCAAATATATGGAATAATAATAATGCCAGAGCCTGTGTCCCATATTAATAATATACCACTTAACATTTGTCACCCTCCCTCAGTAACTTAAGAGTATCGTTGCTCATTTTGATAGATTTTTTTGTCCTGAATAATGGTTGCAAAACAGAGTGCAAGCAAGTTATTTTGTAAAAAATGTCCCAAAATACAGCAAAGAAGAATGATATTGTCAAATTTGCGGTGTGTGCAGAGATCTGCCCACCTCTACCGGAAACCTAATAAAATTGCTGAGTGGTTTGCTGGCGGTTTCACGTAATTAAAGTTATTTTTGGGGGTTTTCATTATTAAGTATCTCAACAGTGAACATACATAGTTCAATGAGCTTCCATTTAAAGGATTTCTTAGCGACAAAACGTGGTAAGTTGGTGTGACACCCTGACTGTAAACTGTAGTTGAAAAATTGCCCTACATATACTGGACTGAACCATTACTTCCTCGGTGTTTTCGGTTTTCTTAGTACCAAAATCAGAATCCTATCTCCCGATTTTGAAATGTCATAGAGTAATGTGCTGCAGCCAAGTTTGATCTCGGAGCCATATGTAGTAATAAAAATAGCCGTATATGGCTGGCGAGCCATATGTTCCCAAACCCTGTTCTATAGTTTTGTAACAGTTGGCCTTACCTTGTACTGCTAGGCCAGCTAGCCTGATTCCCTGCTCCACCGTGCAATGGAGACGCCCGTCCAGCAATTCCTTCTTTACCTGCAGGTAATACTGATACCTGCAAAAGGAAAGCAGAAAAAGGGAATTTTTTGGGGGGGTTTGAGTTGAGAGAAAGGGTGTATTGTTGTAGGTTCATTGTGTATTATCTGACCATCAGATGACACTTATTGTCTCGTGCAACTGAAAACGGTTGCTAAAAAGCACAAGGAATTATACAAACTACAGAGAGAGAAAGTGACTAAATCCCAGGCTTTTCGCAAGCTTTAGCAGCAGGATAATAGACAATTATGTCAGCTTGCTCTAGATGAAGCTCAAGTTATATAAAATACATTTCTCAACCTATGATGACAATTAAAATGCAAGTTTATGCGATCATTGTATATCAAATGTATATCAAAAATGTTTTTAATTAAGTTTTTTTACCAATAGGAAGCACTAAATAGTACACACGATCCCTTTGCATTTTTGCATGCGATCCCAAAAAAACAAAAGAAAAGCAATGAGAGGGTTCTTTCAGAGGTTATAAAACAGAAAAAATACATACCATAGAATTCGGACTATAAGACGTGACTTTTTTCCCCAAGTTTTCAACCCTGCGGCTTACGGTCGACAGGAGCGCCTAAGCGGTAAGGTTAAGAGTGAAATAGTTGGAATATATGTGTATATGTGTCAAGGAAGACGCAAGTTTAATGTAACTTTGCGCTTTGTGCATTAACAAAATTAGCACAAACAGACCCTCATCATGGAACATGTGTCAATCAAAAAGGGAGCGCTAACTACTATATTGGGAATACTTTTACAAGTCTATTTATTTTCAAACGGAAATAATATGGCAAAACAAACAGATTACAAGAAGCAGCGCCCACCAAAGCAAACAGGTTTAAGGCGGATTCCTATTTATCTTTCGGTATTATCATGCATTTTGGAGTAAATATTTTATACTCTCTAAATATCTCATGTTTCAATGTGGGCATATGCAGTTCCTTCAATCATCACATGTATGAAAAAAAAAGTTTTAAGTGGGTCTGTTTTCTCTAAAAAGTGACCTCTTCCATAAGCAATAATTGTGATCTTCTGGTGGCTACAACTATCATTAATTTCCTAGGGCTTATATGGAAACCAAAGCTATTTCTCTGCACATTGTCAAAAAAAAAAAGTAAATTGTATTTCTGTCGGTGATAATGTTCATTTGGGCTCCAATTCATGGGAATTTGCGTCAATGGAATCTAAACAGTTTATTAAAGTTCCCCGTATTATTAACGCATTACATAAAAATTTGTGTCCAAAGACTAATAACTGACTATAAATTACACAACAAAAAAATAAGATCATATAATATAATAAAGAAACAGGACAATAATAAGATTTAATGATAACCTTTTAAAACTGTGAGCAAAGACAAGCGTTTCATCTTGAGCCACTACACCTTCTCCCTTTGAATTGAGTGTACTTCAAAGAATAACACGAAAGCAGAACTACTACCCAGAAAAGTTCCTTCAAATATTTTACTTGAAAGCATTTTTTGAAGCTCTCAACGTTTTGTCTATTTCCAAAACCACTTCTGTAAAAACAGAGTACCCGAGAAGAAAGTAACACGATGATAGATAGGGGGGAACCTTGCAACACAAAGCAGGCATCAAGTTGGGAGAAGGAAAAAAAAAGTTGGCAACATCACATAAGGCTTTTACAGAATTCAACGAAGGAATGGTTGAATCACCCAAGTGCCTCATTTTGAATAGGAGATTTATGACCAACCAAAATCTGCTTAGCTCGACGCTACGGCTGGCGTTTCACAAGCCCGGCAAAAAGAATTTGTAATGTCAGTGTGGCTAAAGAACAAAATAGCCCAGGATGCTTCGTGGTTTTGGACCATGGTGGTTTGGCCTGCCAGCGGAGTGCCAGAATTCGACTCTGTGAGGATTGCAGAGACCACCGGCACTTTCACACCAATGCGCTTGCCTGTCCAAGAAGGTCCCCAGCTCTTTTCTCGTCCACTTTTCAGGGTTAGTACACATTTTCCATCGCCAAATTCAAGCACTTTTCAAGCACTCTCAAGGCCGATTTTTCCAGTACTGTTAAAGAAGTCTAGCGCATATCAAAAAATCGTTTTTGTTATTTGTTGACTTTGATAACTAAATTAAATTCGCTATCTCGCCTGCACATATCTTGTAATAATTTGAGCCATCTATCTATATATGATCGACAATATTTTTGTGTCAACAGGCTGCTATAAAGTGACATGAATTCTGTCGTTCTATTTCAACAATGCACGCGCGGCTAGGCTGCATTACACTTGTTTACAAACACGGAAAGGGCTGTCATTCGCTGTTGGCTAACAATAAGGTTAATACGAAAGACAAAAAAATGAAAGAAGGTACTGTTTATGTAAAAGACTCATTTTAATGATATTGATTACTCCAAAGCAGAGTGCATTCAATCTTTCAATTTTAGAAAGTGCTGATTTTTTGCTATTTGATTTAATTATCATCATTTATATTTTGTGCATGTTTTTCAGAGGATCTGTGTCTAAATGTGTTAAAAAAGAATTGTAAATAATTACTTTATTTGTTTTTTGTATTGTGGTTCGGCTTTATATTTGTTCAGTTTATAAAAAGTTAAAACTGTTTTGTATTTTACCTTTTTTTGTAGATCTTTGAATATTCTAATATATATTTTAGGGATTGTGTTTTTCAGGCACCCCCTGCAAACCAAATGAAATTACCAATTCCTAAATAATTTGGTGCACAATGTTTTGTCATTATTATTATTATTATTTTGGGGTAAGAAAGAGGCTCTTCTCAATGAGCCGAGCCAAAAAAGACTGTTTTCTAAACAGAGCTGTCCTCTTGAGTGTAACCAGTAGGGTGCAGTGATGCTTCACCTGACAACGCCATAATGGCAAGCCACTAGAGCAGGCGCGTCGGCGTCCTTTTCACGCACTTTGTAAAAATTGTCTTCATTTACAGCGTGGTCTATAGAGTCAGACTACCAAGAAACATGGCAATGGCAAAAATTTCAAGCATTTTCAAACACTTTACCCCAAATGTAGGCATTTTCCAAACCTTGAAAACACAACATCAAAGTTCAAACATTTTAAAGGATTTCAAGCACCCATACGAAGCCTGCACAGAAGCCTTTTACATAATTCAAGGAAGGAATGGTTGATTCCCCCAAATGACTAATTTTCAACTGAATCTGCTTAGTTCGAAGCTATGACTGACGTTTCACAAGCCCGTCAAAAAGAATTTCAAGTGTCAGTGTGGGGGTAGAAAAAAAAACCCAGGATGCCTCGCGGTTTGGAGCAGTGGAGGTTTGGCCTGCAAGCTGAGTGCCAGAATTCGACTCTGTGGGGATCGCCGAGGCCACCGGCACTTTCACAACAATGCGCTCTCCAGTCCAAGAAGTTTCCCAGCTCTTTTCTCGTCCAGTTTTAGCCCTCGGCTAGCATTTGTCTTTAAAAAAATGGCCACACAAGGAGGAAGGCGAGCGAAACCGTTTCAATTATTTCACCCCGTTTCCTGTTTATCGCTATGGCGACTGTGGGCCATGTCTTTCCAGCGTGGTCTCTAAGGCATACTTCCCCACAGCTTGTCACAGACCAGAGGTGGGTAGTAACGAGTTACGTTTACTCCGTTACATTTACTTGAGTAAGTTTTGGGACATTTTGTACTCCCGGGAGTATTTTTAAATCACAACACTTTTTACTTTTACTTGAGTAGATTTGTGAAAAAGAAACTGCACTCTTACTCCACTACATTAGACTACATTGAAGCCGTTACTAAGTATCTTAAATCCCCTCCATGTAAATACACGCATTTTTCTAAATCCTTTGCTTGCTTTTTTCTCTTCGATGTCCCCTGAGTGCTAACCACTGTGCAGCCCAAGCCCCACCCCGCAGCGTCACATACCAAGCAGGTGGCTGTTTTAAACAAACCGTCGTGTGTGTTCATACATGGTGCCCAAAGGTTAAAATAAAAAACAACTCCACAGACATCAAACTTACACTGTATTATTGTGATTTTATTTACTTTACCTTTCAAAAGGTTGCTATATTATTTTTATAAATGCATGCTAATTTTCATTGCACTCTTTCTGTTGGCCAGATAAGGGGCACATTATGCAGCTTTTTTGTTATGTTTTACAATGCTTTAAATTAAAAATAAAATGTCATGAAACAAATTGGGTTTGTTAATTGAATTTCTTTAATTTTATCAAAACAATTAAACATTGCGTAATTTCATTAAAAAACTTGAGGCGGTATCCTACAACAGAGTCATTCTCCACAGGATGTACTGCAATCAACTTATACAATAGGATGATATAGCTACTTAATGCGTTCATTATAAGGCTTTTATTTAGCTATTATTTTTTTGCGGCTCCCAACCAATTGGGTTTTTTTTTTTTTTTTTTGGTCCAATATGGCTCTTTCAACATTTTGGGGTGCCAACCTCTTAGCTCGCTTGTTGTTGTGCCTCCAGTCTATTAAAAATATTATTTGAGCTTTAAATGTGCTACTTGTGCTTCATTTAATTATTTAATTCATACTATTATAATTTTATTGTGTTTAAGCACTTTCATCTCCCTTGTTTTTTTATCTAGTTTTAAGTTGAATGCAATTTATTCTTGATTCGATGGATTATGATGATTTGATGATCTGATTGAATAGTTAAAATAATAAATCAGACGTTGCTCCAGTTACTTAAGTTTTTTTTCACTTTTACTCAAGTCATTATTTGAATTGCTACTTTTTAACTTTTACTTGAGTAACATTATCCTGAAGTAACAGTACTTTTACTTGATTCAAATCTTTTGCTACATTACCCACCTTTGTCACGGATCAACAGATGTCTGCTTGTGGCTCTTTGTTTGGAAATATCCTTGAAAAGAAAATGCAAAACATCTTTGTGGTTGATGATTTATGTGACTTACTCACTGCCAGATGTTTTCAAGAAACAGCTGCTGATTCACTCAATTGCTCCAGTTGAGATTCGACTTTTTTCGTTGATGACGACACAGAGCTTATTACTATGTAATTCGTTGATACCGGGGGGGTCTCCAACTCATTTTAATCTTGGGACCACTCTAACCCGAATTTAATCCCAGTAAAGGCTATTAAGACTATTCTTCACGGGACATAGACAAATATACATTTTTAGTGTTTATTGTATAAATATGAACATGTCCAACCGAAAGCAGTTAACATCGTTAAACCTTAATAACAAATGACGAGTCGTTTGATTATCCATCCATCCATTATCTTCCGCTTATTCGAGGTCGGGTAGCGGGGTGGAGCAGCCTTAAAAGAGAAGCCCAGACGTCCCTATCCCCAGCCACCTCCTCCAGCTCATCCGACGGGATCCTGAGGCATTTCCAAGCCAGCCGGGAAACATAGTCAATAGTCAATGCGGAGGAGCAGTGGCTCAACACAGAGTCCCTCCCGATGACTGAGCTTCTCACCTTATCTCTAAGGGAAAACCCAGACACCCTGCGGCGGAAACTTATTTCGGCCACTTGTATCCGGGATCGTGTTCTTTCGGTCATGACCCAAAGTGCATGACCATAGGTGAAGGTAGGAACGTAGGTCGACCGGTAGATCGAGAGCTTTGCCTTTCGGCTCAGCTCCCTCTTCACCACGACGGACCGGTACAGGGTCCGAATGACGGCAGACGCTGCACCGACCCATCTGTCGATCTCCCGTTCAATCATTTGATTATTTTGTTGATTAATCAGATGAAATGAAAAAGGCTTCAATTGTAATCCTTGTATTCTAAAACAGAACATGATTTCAAATAAACATTGTACGAAACATGGACCATTTCCATTTAAAAGCAATAAAAGAAGCCAAAAACGTTATTAAATTATAAACCTAAAAAATAGCAACCATCACATTTTCATACCTTTGGTGAAAAAAAGTAAAAATATAGCATGTGGCCCTTTTTTGAAGGGACAGTCTTTCCAGCGTGGTCTCTAAGGCAAGTATGTGACCACTAAATGTCACTGTCTCTCTTTGTCAATCTCTCTTTCTCCTTCTAAGTCATTCTTTTTTTTTCTCTCACTCTCAGTTTATTTCTCCCTTTTTCTGTCTCTTTCTCTTTTGTTTCCCTCTCTTCCTTTTTTCTCTTTCTTTTTTTCTCTATCTTTCTCTATTTTTCTCTTCTCCATTTCTCCTTCTCCTTTTGTATTTTTTCTCTATCTCTTTTTCTCTTTCTTTCTTGTTATCACTCTTACTCGTTTTCTTCCCCTCTATTTCTCTTTTTTCTTTCTCTCTATATTTCTTTCTCGCCATTTCTTTCCTCGTTTAATTGTTTTTCTTACTCTCCATTTCTGTCTTTCTTTCTTTCTCCTTAGCCGACTAGTCTGACCCCGTGAGGTTTTTGTTTTCTACTATGTGCCCCCAAAGCTAAACTGAGTTTGACGACCCTGCTTTAGAAGATAGCGAACATGATTTAATACTTGTTGAAAAAAAGACTGAAGAGTTTTCATTCATACCTTTTAAGTGAAGATTTTAATCGTAATTTTTGTAAAAAGGTTTGGATCTTCCAAGTGTTCAATATTGAGATTGCTGCGGTGAGTATTTGGTTATCTGCCATGTTGTTTTTATTTTTACACTGTTTCCTGATGTATAAAAAAAAATACCGTAAGCTGGCTACGGTAAGACAGGAGGGTCGAAATAAAAGACATAAGCAAACCAAATCTCCACGACTCTGTGTTAAAATGACATTGTGGGTGCATAATACCCTCTTTTCATAGACGACACCCTTTTACGCCTTCATATTGACTCTTTTGTGCATTTTTTTTCTTTCAATTTCATCTCAGCCATGTTTTCCCTTTTTTTAGCTCCTCTCGGCGCATAGCGGCGGGCCTATAATCTGACCTCCTCCCTCACCCTGTCATTACACCCGTTGGCTAAGATGCCATTCCGTTCCCGTGGCAACCCTCTAATTAGCTAGGCCGCATGGCCGCTGCAGTGCGAAAAGGGGAATGGGTGGGCGGAGTTTGATGCGGTCAAGAAAGGAAGAGCCAAAACTATCCGACTATTGTGGACTTTGTTTATACAGAGGGTTAGATGACGGGACTGACAGGAAGATTTTAAAACGACTGTGGATGCAAAAGTGCAGTAAAATCAGGTCCACAAAAATATGTTGAACTATGAAGCTCAAACTCTCTCCAGGGTTAGTGCACCTTTTACATGGCCAAATTCCAGCACTTTTAAGGCCAATTTTAAAATTGTTCCAGTACGTTTAAAGAAGGAAATCCATCACCTGTCTAAAGAATGTTTTAGGGTTTTCTGTTCACTTTTATAACTAAAATAAAGTCGCTATCTGGCTGCTAGCACACACTTTGTGCTATTATGAGCTTTTTCTATCTATAACCTACTATCTTGGAAGCACGGCAGCGCAGTGGTTAGCGCGTCTGCGGCACAGTTATAAGGTCTCGGGAACCTCCTGTGTGGGTTCAAATCCAGCTACCGGACTTACTGTGCGGAGTTTGTATGTTCTCCCCGTGCTTGCGTGGGTTTCCTCCGGGCACTCCGGTTTCCTCCCACATTCCAAAGACATGCATTTCAGGTGGATTGGCCGGTCCAAATTGTCCCTAGGTGTGAATGAGCGGGCGAGTTGTCTGTCCCTGTGTGCCCTGCGATTGGCTGGCAACCAGTTCAGGGTGTCCCCTGCCCACTGCCCGATGATTGCTGGGTCGGGCTCCAGCACCCCCGCGACCCTACTGAGGATAAGCCGTGCAGCTAATGAGATGATCTTTTTGTGTCAATGGGCTGCTATAGACTGACATGAACTCTGCCATTCTGCTTCAACAATGCTTCCGTGGTTTGGCTACACATGTTTACAAACATGGAAAGGGATGTATAGGTGTAATAATTGCGTTCAATATAGACGGCAAAAAAGTACTGTTTGTATAAAAAGCTGAGAAATTTTCCGTATTTGGACTTATTTTAATGATGATCATTGCATTCAATGGACTCCTGATTTTTTGCTCATTGTTTTACTTAATTTGATTTGTATATTTTGCATTGTTTTCTGAAGATCTGTGTTAACATTAGTTAAATTAAAATTGTAAATAGTTTTTCTTTTGCACATTATTATTATTTTTTGCACTGAGATTCAATATTTTTGTTCATATTTCATTATTTTGCCTTTTCAGGGATTTTGTGTTTTTGTTCGATATTAATTCTGTTCAGCGTGTAGATCTGTAGATATGTTACATTATGTTTCATGTGTTTTTCAGGGTTGCCCTCTAAAACATATGAAATTAATAATTACTAAATAACTTTTGATGCATAATGTATAATTTTTGATTAAATATAACTTTAAAAAAAATGTGAACCATCTCATAAAGGCATCGGATTTTACCAAAAAAAATGGAATTGAGCTCTGCAGGTTAAAATTGGCCCAGTTGAGACTTCCAACCGGCAAAGTGCTACTTTAGCACCTCAGTCCTCGTGGGAACACAAAGAGCCCTTTATACAGAGAAAAGCTTCAAAACTTCGAGCAAGACCCGACCAGAGCACATGTCCAAGGAGGCCTTTTGTGCGATGGGCCAGTGAACATATGTGTGCATATGCTCATGTGTGCAAGTGCCAGCTAACACTTGCAGCAAAACTAAGCCATGCCTCCTACCAGCCATGAGCGTATATGTATGGGAGGTCACCAGAATCTGTGTTTAAGAACAATTGAAACCAACCCCTCTCAACTATCAATCAAATAACTGCGTTGTGACCTGGAAAAGGGGATACTTTTTTAACCCACATGTTTGAGCTGTGAAAATGCATGGACTTAAAGGCATTTGTGGCTAAAATAAACACCATAATCGCAACAACGAGGCACTCTAAAGCAATAGCACCAGGCTGAAGACCTTGGATGCTGAGTGGTCCTATTTAAAAAAAATAAAAAATACGCAGCTTTTTTTCCTATCATCCTCCATTGGGGCAGGTAATCCATAAATCGGCAAATATTAAAATTAACTGAAACTGAAAGAGGGTTCGTACAACTTTTTCATGGCCAAATTAAAACACATTTTAAGGACTTTCATAGCCAATTTTCCAACTACTCCATAAAAAAAGAAATAAAGTGTGAATCATGTATTTTGCTGATCCACAAATATATCTGTGATTTACATGAGCAATGTTTAATCTTGCATGTGAATTTATCAAGACGTATGAAAAATCTGTTTGTGGATCGTAAAAATATGTGTGTGAATATGCTTGAGATAAATAATAATAATAATAATAATAATAATAATAATAATAATAATAGATAAATCTCTTCTTATATAAGATGTTGGGTAAAAAGACAGTAATATGTAGCTTACATTTTCAGTTGCAGGAAATTCTTATCTTTGCAATTCACCACTAAGAAACACAACCGTAACTTTTTGCATGGTTCATGATAAGTTTCCATAATTGATACGTAATCCTTGCACTTATAAAAATGTCATAATACCGTGGTTAGGTGTAGCATGCACTTGGCCAGTGTTGGCATTATTTTTGAGCAAAGTTGTTGAGAAAAATGGCAACGATTTCAAGCATTCACAATATTTTTTTTATGTTATTTGATGTTCAAATAAGTACTCAAATATCTGATTTCCCAGTATTGACAGTCAATAGTCCATGCAAGCATATAATTGTTTTGATGGCTCACACTTTTTAATGACGCCTCCACTAGCTAAAAATGTCATTGTCCCCAAAAAGTATTATAACGACTGAAAAAAAAAAAAAAAAAAAAAAAAAAAAAAAAAACTTCAAGGAGGTTTTGACAGCTGCACAGAAGTAAAGGAGAGACAGATGAATGGAAGGCCGGACGGTGAGAGGAGAGAGAACGAGCGTCGGGTTACACATCAGTCTCGGCCTCTGCATCAAAGTGCTGATTCAACAACCATCACTTTCTTGTGTCTAAGGTTCGCCGCTTCGCTACATCAAACACAACACTGTGGAGAGGCCGCATGGAACACCGGTCATCCTTTAGCACGCCACATGTTGTGGGTTCATTTTTAGGACTACACCAGGAAGTCTTACAATTCCGGTTCCAGGCCATTTTCTGACTAGAGTTGAGGAAATACTTGGAAATAAGTATAGCTTGTAGCTTTAGGGGAAACCAAAAAGAAAAAAACAAAAACAACTCCTACCTACTGGTTCTTTAGGCTAAAGCCATTTCTAAAAACAAAAACACTCACTGGTTTTGCTAGTGGTCGATCAGGGAAACAATATACCCAAAGAAAAAACGTATTCATACTGTGTTTACAATAAAAAAACGATGAATATAGGCTTGTGTGCGGTAAGCTAAACGTAATTACACTAAAGTTCAAACCGAAAAAACAAAAAAGAGAAGGCAGCGAGTCTTAACCATAAAAATGACATGGAGAAAACTAAAATGAAAAATGTGGCTGAAGATATCTACATTCTCCAACCAACGCTTGTTTTCTACTTTTTTGATAAGTGTGATTCCCCTCAGAATCTTCGACCCAGAAGCTGTTGAAAAACAAGAAATGAGGCTCGATTTTAGCGGGGAAAACACATACTAAGACCAACGCCATTCTGCATCGGTACCTTATATCCATTGAGCCAAAAAAATAGAATATAGTCTGTCGTTTTTTTTAATTGATTTGAAACAATTGTTTGATTATCAAATTCCACTCATTAATTTCTACGATAACACAATTTAGCAAATGTTCTAAATCCTCCAAATTAATAAGATTAAATGCCCATCTGTATCTTAGAATAGGGGTGGGAAAACTAAAGTCCAATGTGGCCCACATTGGGCCTGTCGGAATTTTTAATCTGGCCCGCCGAACAATCCTAGTAAAAAATGAAATAATAAAACATGTAAAGGAGAATAAAATTCTACTAATTAAAATGGTTGTTGTACCCAGTTTTGCTTTGGTTGTCACCAAAATTACATTTTTCATAAAACATTAATGTGCACTGCTCTCAGTGCCGACATTGAAATGGCTGTTACATTCTTATGTCATGATTACTGATTCGGGGCACCTGCGGCTGCCCCGGTGGCGCCAAAAGCCCTGGTCGCTGATTGGCTCCTTGCCACTTTTTAAACCCCCCGACTCTCTGTTACCGGCATCCGATCGTTGCGAACCTTCAGCTCCCGCTAAGGCAAGCAATCCGAACCTGACTCACTGTTTTTTGACTCCCGTACGTTTCCCGGCTTCGACCTGTTTCCGTTTGATCACGTCTCTGCTCCTGCGCCCCGACAACCCGACCTGCTTTTCCCTCTTCGACACCACTATCGCTCGCCAGAGAAGTGCCACGTCCCGAGCGACCTGCTCCCCACAATCAACGATCACTGGATCGTGGGTGCCAGCTTACGTCTCCTTTCTCAATAAAACTAAGAAACTAACGCAATTGGGTTCCCGTCTCCGTTCCTGGTGCCTGACAGAATCATCCTGCCCGTTAGAAGGGGAAACTCACCGGGCGGTTGGAGTTGTCCGGTTGAGTTCCGTCCACACCCCGATCTCCCCGACCGGAAGGCCAATGCTCCAGGTGCACCTTCGGAGTCCCGGGTCAACCCAGCCCCTGTCCGCCCTTGTGGACTCGGGCGCGGAGGTCAATGTCCTGGACGTGGCCTTCGCCCTGAGATTGGGGATTAAGTATGTTCCCCTTCCAACACCAGTTCCTGCCCAAGCTCTGGACGGTCATCTATTGGGCACGGCAACACAAGTTACAGAGCCGGTGGAGATGATACTGTCTGGGAACCACCGCAAGCGGATACGTTTCCACCTGCTTCCTCCGCCCGGTCAACCGCTCGTCCTGGGACACCCGTGGCTGATTAAGCACTATCCTTGCTTGGACTGGCGGACGGGGGCGGTTCTGGCGTGAGGTGCTGAATGCCACCGGACCTGTCTGCACGCTGCCTCTCATCATGTCCGCTTCAAGCCTCCTCCCGCAACGCCCGATCTGTGCAAGGTTCCCGTCTGCATGCCTGATCCGCCTGTCTGCCTGTCTGGCTCGTCCGCCTGTCCACCTGCCATGCCCGTCTGTCCGCCTGCCATGCCTCCCGCCAGGCCTCCCGCCAGGCCTGTTTGTTGATCCGCCATGCCGGTCTGCCTGCCTGATTCACCTGTCCGCCTGTCCGACTCTTCTGCTGGCCAGTCTGACTCGTCTGCTCGTCCGTCTGGTCCGTCTGCTCGCCCGTCTGCCCGCCCGTCTGCCCGCCCGTTCGGCCCGTCATGCCTCCCGCCAGGTCTGTTTGTTGGTCCGCCGTGCCGGCCTGCCTGCCTGATTCACCTGTCCGCCTGTCCGACTCTTCTGCTCGCCAGTCTGACTCGTCTGCTCGTCCATCTGGTCCGTCTGCTCGCCTGTCTGCCTGCCCGTCCGGCCCGTCTGCTTGCCCGTCTTGTTCGTCTGCCCGCCCGTCCGGCTCTTCTGCCCGCCCGTCCGGCTTGTCCACCCGCCAGTCCGACAATTTGTCCATCCGCCTGCCCGACGCTTCATTCCCCCGCCCGCCTGATGCTGCGTCCGGCTGCCCGCCCGATGCTCCGGCCGCCTGCCCGCCCGACGCTTCGTCTGCCAGCCTGTCTCGACGTCCGCCCGTCCGCCTGCCTCGACGTCCGCCCGTCCGCCTGCCTCAACATCCACCCGTCTGCCTGCCTCCCCACCTGTCTCGAAGTACGTCCCTCCGCCTGTCTCAACGTCCGTCCGTCCACCTGCCTTCCCGCCGGTCTCGAAGTCCTTCCGTCAGCCTGTATCAAGTCCATCTGTCCGCCTGCCATCCCGCCTGTCTCGACGTCCGTCCACCCGCCTGTCCCGACGTCCGTCTGCCTGCTCACCCGTCTGTGACATCCGTCTGCAACATCCGTCTGTCCGGCTACGACGCCTGCCTGTCAGCTCGGTCTCCTCCGGGCCCTGCTTCTGCCCCACTTCCTGATGCTGATGATGGTGCCTCGGTTCACTCGGAGGAGTTTTGAATTTTTCTTTCCTGCCGGTTGGATTACTTTTTGTCTTTTTGCATTCCTGTTTTTTGGGACTTCTGGAGCCGTCCCCTGAGGGGGGGGGCTCTGTCATAATTACTGATTCGGGGCACCTGCGGTTGCTCCGGTGCCGCCAACAGCCCTGGTCGCTGATTGGCTCCTTGCCACTTTTTAAACCCGCCGGCTCCCCGTTACCGGCGTCCGATCGTTGCGAACCTTCAGCTCCCGCTAAGGCAAGCCTTTCGAACCTGACTCCCTGTTTTTTGACTTCTGTACGTTTCCCGACTTCGACTCGTTTCCGTTTGATCACGTCTCTGCTCCTGCGCCCCGACAACCCGACCTGCTTTTCCCTCTTCGACACCGCTATCGCCCGCCAGAGAAGTGCCACTTCCGCGTCCCGAGCGACCTGCTCCCCACTGGATCGTGGGTGCCAGCTTATGTCTCCTTTCTCAATAAAACTAAGAAACTAACGCAATTGGGTTCCCGTCTCCGTTCCTAGTGACTGACATCTTAAGTACTTCCCATTTTTTATTAAGTATTTATTTTATTTAATCAAGATACCAAACAAATTTTGTGCAAGAAAAAATACCCTTCTGAGCTATCACGATTGGATTTTGAGTTTTTTTAATGCATGTTTAAAATTTAGTGCTTAAAACAGAGGTCTGATATATTACTTTGCTTTGAGCGTTTCAAAACCAATTTGCGGAAGGTCATCAATTTGTAAACAATTTCTGCATCAATATTTATCCATAAACAAACCCAATTTGATATTTATTATCAATTATTACATTTATGATCATCTTTTTTGACAGGATTTGCTGAGTCAGCAGATACAGAAAGTCAACCAGTCTATAATTTTTCTCCTCATGGCCCCATCCCTTTGACAATTTTTTTAACATAAATTGGCCCATAACTTAATAAGTTACCCCAACTCCGTCAGATTAGCTGATAAAAAAGGATTACAGGGTTTCCTCCAGCGCTTGGCTTTTTATGCTATACAATGAATAATAATGGCAGATCGACCTGAGATCAATATTTGTATAAATCAAATTCTCTACCCTGCAGCTAAACACCGGATTTAACTAGATTACTGGAATAAAAGACTTATCAGTCAGGAAAACAACGTCTTTCTCTTGGGTGGCAGTAGCTCAGGAGGTAGAGCAGTTGTCTTAGGACCCTTGATTCCAGGCTCCTCCGAACTGAATGTCGATGTGTCCTTGGGCAAGACACCGAACCCTAATTCCCCCAATAGGCAGGTAGGAGTATGTGTGTGCGTGTGAATGGGTAAAGTGTGAGGTAAAGTGTGAAGTACATTGTGAAGCGATTTGGAGGTCTTCCATGTCTGAATAACAGCCGTATACAAATGCAGTCCATTTACCATTTCAAAGTAGCATCACCAACTAGTGGCCTGGCATGCATTTTTTTGCAGTTCTAAAAGCACGTCATCCTCTTTTTGTGAGCTTGTTGGCAAATCAACATCCATGTCATGCCTTCCCCTAAGTGTGGCGCACAAACTTTGGGACTGTGAGGATTGTTTACAAGCCTGAAGTGAGCGGGGAAGGGCTGTTAGGAGAGGGAAGACTTTCCCAAACCCTCGGGCAGCGCGTAGGAGCCCACAATGCGCCGCATTGTGATGAAGTCCTCTGACAGCGCTTGTGCAGCTGGCTTCTACGAGAATTTTTGCGAGGTGTGTGAGCTGAAGCCAGCATGCGTTCATGAATGTGTGTGTGTTGAGTAAACCAGACATCAGCTCCTTTCTTCAATCCCCCTTTTCCCCCTTTTTTTGCACTTCTGCTTAGAGGAATGTGTGGTCCGCCTCCTACGCTGGCCGGCTGTGCCAACATTCCTGACTCACACAAGAGAAAAAAAGAGAAGGGAAGGAGTGAAAGGGAACTAAAGACGAGAATCGAATGAAAATGAGCTGGCGACCCCATACCGCAGTATGTACGGGCATGCTAAAAGGAAGACCAAAGGGGGAGATGGTAGCCTCCTGTTGCCAAAATTTCCCCTCTGTCCTCTTCATAAACTCTTAACCCCCCCTCCCATAGACACACACACATGCACGTACACAGCATAAAAGGCAGCAGAGGATTCCTGGAATACCAACCCTTTAACAGAGCAGATCGTGGCGTCTGCAGAACAAACCTCTCCAACGAAGTCAGGCTGATCAGTCTCATGACCAAATGAAACCATCTACACTACCAGCACAGAATTAAAAAAAATATGTCCGCCTTTTCACAGGTGGAAACGTCACTCTCTTCCTACACTATACCCTTGTGTCTTTTTACAAAAATGGCAACCTTTTTACAATACCAAACATGGTATGAGCAGGCAGTGGTGGTCTTTGAGGCCGACATAATGAGCATGCTGTGTTTTTTAAACAACCACAAAGCTTTTGGGGAGGTCCCCTTATCCGAATTCTAACGTTGAAAATTGCCATAGCTGTGGTACTGCGATAGAATGTTTTTGGCAGTGCATATTCAAAAACAGTCATTTTTATTCATTAAGTCGGTTGTAAAGATGAAGGCTCTTCCTTTTCAGATGTGAAGAATCAGATTATTTTTGATTTGTTTCAGCCTTATAATTTAAGAAGGGAGAAGAGATTTGCACTTTGTTGACATCTGTAAATAACTCTTTTTGAAACCCATATTTTGTATCTGCACACCAGAACTTGACTAAGAGGCAAAACAACTAAATGAAATTTACTATAAAAGGAAATGTGAATTTTTTTTTTATATAGTTAATTAAACATTTGGGAACATTTTGACAAATTCTCCCAAAACTCAGAATTCTTGCTTCACACATTTCTATTTGTTGGGCATATCTTTAGGGTCATCAGTTCCTGATTAGTTTTAAGTTGAAAATGCACACTTTTTGGTCGAAAAAAAGTAAACATTTTTAGCCCAAAACCATTTGTTTACTTTTGTAAAAATAATTCTTAAATATTTTCTGACTCATGTGTGCCGGACCAGTAATAAATTATATCTAAATTTTTCATACAATGTTTAATTTCTTATAATGTTTTGTTTGAAATCCAACTCATGATTGACAACATAATTGACGGATTAATCTAATAATAAAATAATCCCCTAGATAGACTTGACTAAACGATTGTTTATAAAATCCTACCAATTTGGAACCTGTAGACTTCCTTTGCTGGCATTTATAACTAATACCACATTACACAACCAAAACAAACACACATATAGAGTCAAAAGATGTCAGTAAGTAATGCCAATTGTCTGTAAAATCCCACATAGTTATTGTGTTCACTCTATTTATCTGATGTGTATTCTTAAGATATACCACTTTGCAGAAAAATAACCAAACTGTGACAAAAAAATAATATATGGGGGTCAAAAAAGTTCAATGCATGCTGGGGAACTCATGCAAACACACACCTTATGATCATGTACAGTACTGTAATTAATGCTTTATACGTTCTCGGGCACGTCTTTAATTCAATTACAAAGTCAAGAGCCGTGACCCTCTGTCAACCCTCTCGCCACAAATTCAGCAGTTGGGTGTCAGTGATGCGTGTGCGCGTACAAGTCGTCCGCATTGCACGCTGACCCCCGGACGGCCTCTCACATCTGCTTGCCACTCAACCAAACGTTGGCGCACAAGCGCGGAACGCAGGAAGACAGCTGTCGCTGACGTTTATCAAGGCGCATTAAGGCACGTAAGAGTGGATTTAACAAGCGCGTGCCTTGTTCTTGGTTAGGGTAAGCATCAAGGAGCCAATGTTTTGAAAAATCGGTAGCAGAATCCTGTGGGCTGTTGAATGAGCAACCACAACAAACACCAATAATTTGAAGCAAGTAGTGATTGAGTACTCCAGTCAATCACAAAGGGGAGTCATGTGACCACCACAACAACTGCGTTTAGCTCGCCCTCTCCTGTTGTGCCAACACCAGAGCTGTGATAGAAAAGGCCCAGGATCGAATCCACTTCCTGTGTTCAGAAAAAACAACCTGCTGGTGTCCTTCTACGGAGCCACAAAATGGTAGGCTCGATGTACGACAGCAGACAAAAGAACCTTACAGAGAATCATCAACACAGCCAGGAAAATCATCAGCGGCTTTCTGACCATCTGGACAATATCTTCGGTTTGCGCTATTGCAACAGGGTAACATCATTATTAACTCATTTAGTGCCATAAATCATTGTCCCTGAGTGCCAAAACGTAAAAAAAAACGTTTTTGTTCTTTTATTTAAAACAATTCTCTATCTCAAGCTTGAGAAATGAAATTGAGAGAAACAGAACTGGAGTAATAGTGGAACTGAGCAAGCGTGTGGATAAGAGAGTACTCGGTTGGTTTGGACACATGGAGAGGATGAATGAGGAGCGAATGTTGAAGAGGATCTACAGAGCAGAAGTAAATGGAAGGAGACCAAGAGGAAGGCCGCGATTGACGTGGATGGATGGTGTTATGAGTGCACTGCAAGAAAGAGGTCCAATTGTAGTGGAAGCTAGAGCTCTTGTTGGTGATAGGAATGAGTGGAGAGGTGTTTTAAAGGGATAGTGGGATGTTTGGACGTGTTATAAGGGATGGGCAGGGCACCTGTATGATGCGGCAGGGGTAAAACAGTGAAAGCTGTCAGTCCCTGCTGTTGAACGGAGTGTGTTGTGTCACCCTGACCCGAGTGACATGGCCACTTTCTCGTGTCCCGTTTCATCTGGAGGGACGAAAGTATGACCAACTTGGGTGCCGAGGTGCTTAACTTGTTTGGGTGTCTGGGCATTTGGGTTCGCCATGGTCCAAAAAGTTTTGTGTGTGTTTTTTGCTCCTTTTTCCCTTTTTTTATTTTCTTTGTTTTTGAATGTGTTTGTCTTGCTGTCGGTCACCCCTCTTGAGGGATATGACCAGGGTAGATAGCTAGATTAAAAAATATATAATTAAGGGTCTGCCACTGCTCATTAGTAAGCATCAAGCCTCAGGGAAAGATTTCAATATGATAAATCACTATTAGATGGCACAAGTGGCTTTGATTAGATCTTTGTTCACACATCGAGGAAGTAAACACTTCCTTGTATTGCTTCCTGTATGCAGCAATTGAGACTGTGTGGGCACCCCCTTGTGTGAACGAAATTGTGAGATCATCGGGCGCTAAAAGGTTTTTGCAAAGTTCATGCATCGCTTTTGTATAAGTTCAGTGTTCTTGCATTAAAATGTTATTTTGCAAGGAAAGTGCCCTTGTGTTTATGGAAAGCCTTGTTTAGATATTGGATAAAAGCCATTTTTATCAATTTTATTAGAAAAGAGTAGTTTCATCATCAACTGATGTTTACCTAACAATGGTAAAAGCTAGAAAACTTACTTTTTTTTTCTAAAGAAACGTAAAGATTTAACCCCTTAACATTAAGGGGTTGGCAAACAAAGTCTTGTCTTCACTATGTCACCTGTCACTGAAATACGCCACATATCATTGGAAAGCTTAAACTATAATGACCATTTTAAAATATACTCACTCCAAAAAACATCATAATCAGTCTGAAACAAGATACCCGAAAACTATAAAGCCGCTATTGCTCACCTATAATGTCTCCTGGGAGTCAGCTCATGATACGATTTCCCGCAAATATAGTGTGGTTACATTCATCAAAGGCCAGTGATATCTAACGGAGTAAAGTATTTACCCTAAAACATATAATAATGCCAACGGATTAAAAAAAAAATCCACCTAAAAGCATTCCTGCAATGTTTAACGAGCATCGTTGTATCTGTCTGTTTGGCTTCATTACTCCCCATTAAAAATAAATAGAGTTGTCAGAATAGTATCAACACTTCTCTTAGGCCCTGACCTTGTGATTGACAAAGCTCCTAGCCAATTGCGAGCTTTTTTTAAAGCGGTCCTTAGCCTGTGATAACCTAATAGGGCCTGTATTGAAAACAACGTCATGACCAGTTCAGCTTCAAAAAATTTATTCTGTTATTTTGCACAGCTGATTCTCAGGTAGATAATATCCGGGGGGGGGAAATAATGATATAGCTGTTATTTTACCTTGTGGCTTCCTGTTCCAAGCGGGATACATTGGGCACATAGAACATGACCCCAAAGAAGAGAAGCGGCTCATTGCCGAATTTGTCCAGCTGTTTTTTGAGGGGCTTTTCCAACTCGACCCAACGCTGTGCAGGGGTTTGGGTCTTTCCTTGGAACCACAGGCCAAAGTAGTGAGTCTAAGGCCAAGAAGTGAAAAGAAAAAAATGCACATCAGAAGGAATATTCATTATCATAGGAAGAATTCAGGAGAAAAATAAGGGGGAAATGTCATAGCTACCACTTTATCAGACCTGAGCATAACTGCCTACCTAAGGTTATTGAGAACGTTTAAACTTTAAGCTGTTTAACTAAAGAATTGCTTTTATAAAAAGAATATCGCATGACTCAAAGTAAAATGGGAGGTAAAACTGGAATAATTTGAATATACAACATCAACAATACAAGAATCTTTATAGCTTAAAAAAATCCTTCCACTAAAGCAATACCTTGTTTATCGCAGGGGTTACCTTCCAAAAAGAACCTGTGACAGGCAAAAACCTTTAAGTACAAACTTGTTTCATTGTTTATAGAATAAGTATACAATTAAATACTGCATTATACACTTAAAACAAAGGACAAACCCTTTTTACAGGCTCAAGCATTAGTTTAACAAATAAAAGTACGGTCAAAAAATAACAAGCAGAGAGATTGTTTAGCCAATCAAAATCCAGAACACAATGCACATGCAAATCTATGAAGCCGTGAAAAGTAAATTGCGTTATAGCAAGGGATTACTCTTTATGATATGGTTACGATATAATGAATAAACACATTTTCTGTAAATATTTATAATTATTAGTCTTTTCTCCAAATATTATTGCCTTATGTATATTATCGTAGTTAAAATATGGGAGAAGAGGATCCATATATTAATATTTCAATATATGTAAAGTGGAAGCAGACACTACTACACTATTATTATTGTAAAAATGAAGTACGGGTGTGATTTAGTATCTTTTTTTCTTCTTCTCTCCTTTTTTTAAACAGATTTTTGTTTCCTTTTATCTTCTAATTTTTGATCTGGGATTGCCCAGGACACACCACAGAAAATGGTGTCCCTACGACCCTAGTGGTTAAGGGATCCAATACAATACAAATACAATGATGTATATGCGTGTACTGTTTATACAACAAAACAATGATAATTTATTGTGTTTTGCTAAGAGATGATTCATAATACTTGGTCTTTTGGAAAGTTTCATTTAAACTGGTTTGCTCAGAAACAAATAAAAAAACTAGAACTCAATGCAGTAAAATAAACATGTTTAATCCATGTATTTTTAGTGATTATATTGTAATTACGGTAGATGATGTTAAAAACTATGGATTTCTTAACCATATGTATGTACCGTACCACTACCAATATCAGAATAGTTATGATTTCAATATATTTACAGCCCAAAAATATACAGTTCAGCCTAATGTATTATTAAGAAACTGTCCATGCAAAATTAGATCAATGTCATAGCTTTCCCATGAGACCTTCAGTATAAAACCTTCCAATCATGTAATCCAAAATATCCTTTAAAATAAACACACATTGGCCTTTTCCCTCAAGGCAAGTGAGCATTTTGTGAGCTTGTAAAACACCGTGACGTGACTTGATCATCCTTGTGACGTGAAGGAGCCTGCAAAAGTAACATTTGTTTTTTTTTCTGTTAGCGTATGTGTCACCACTTTCCAAACACCTGCTTTGTGCAAACACTATACAGTAATGCCTTCTACACTTGTAAAATGCAGCAAAAAAGCTGATACAGCTGCAAAGACGCACGTCGGCACAGTGACCCCCCCACCCACCATCAGTCAAAGAAAATCCCCTTCACACGCAAGAGCAGCAAATTCTTGCGTAAACAATAATGGAGATCAACAGCCAAGGAGCTGAGGCATCACTAATTCTATTTCACAAGGGTCGGTCGGGACCCTATGGCTCCTTTCATGGGTAAGTCTGGCTAAGAGCTAAAATGGAACATGCAAATGTATTTTTTGAATTGATATACACGGAGCCGATCATGGTATGTGCAAAGCCGAGATGGCACTAAATTCTAATGGGGTTCGGTCCAGTATCTTTATGACAATTTACAGTCAAAGAATTACACCAACAGACCCCGTTTTGCCTGGAAATCGCTAAATAATCCTTCAGACGGGAGCTCATTAAACAATCTATTTTTATTGTTGAGACAATTTATGATGAAAAGCTACATAAGAAAGATAGCAAAACACCCAGGGCAACTTGATTGAGTGAGCTGTAGGAATGGTCGGAGCTATACATGCAGCACACACATTCTTTTTCCTATCCCACTGCCGTCTGCTCTGAAGGTAAATATGTACAGTATGTATCTTTGTTTTGGGACATTTATACAAAAGAACTTTGCTTGCACTATGTTTTGAAAACATTATTTGGAACAAAAATGACAGTAAAAATGAGACTCAACACTTTTAGGTAATTGCGTGAGGGAGACAAATTGTGTGTCTCATATTGATATGGGGCAGAGGTATATTATTATTTCTTAGAGTTTATCAAAATATCAAACGACAAACAGTGAAAAAAAATGTGCTAAAGAATTTGTCAAGACAGCGTGTTTGGAGGTTTTGTTGAATTTTGTCGTAAAATCTATGTTAAAGGTATGGCTCTTTCAAAAAAAAAAAAAAAAAAAAAATATATATATATATATATATATATATATATATATATATTAATAGCTCTTTGGGTCAAAAAGGTTCCTGACCCCTGCTTACTGCTTAATCAGTGTTGTAAAATAATAGATCTCTGTGGTTTCTTTTTTAACAGAAATTTGGATTTTCTATCAAGTGCTAACTGCTTAGTGCTAGTGTTTGTGTTGGCGACGATAGCCGCTAACGCTAGTGGCGGGCGATACAGTGTTTGGATCATATACCTTTGCAATGCATGAGGAAAATAAGATATCTTAAACTTGTAATATGTATTAATATGTAAATATACACGCAGACATATGTGCATATTATACAGTCGCCCTTTAACATGGGAGCTACTTTCATCACAAGAAATTCAAGATACGAGATGTCTTTCGGGAAAAAATCTTGGATACTCCATTAGCAAACGCTGATTTCCTTCATTGTAAGTGCTCATAATAAACTCGCATTTTAATTTTTTAGTATCATCTTATCTATTGTACAAGTATATTACCATGGTAAAATCATTACCCTAATTAAATGTGTTAATAGTATTTGAGAAGATATGTTTTATATCTATGTAGGGTTAACTTGGATAATTTCAGAGGGCTAGGATTGGATTAATTGGTTTTCGGTTATTTCTTATTTCAAACAAACTGTTCGAGATTCGTGAAATTCTAGATATGAGCTAAATCCAAGAACAAATTTATCTCGTAAGTAGAGGTGTCACTGTATTTAATTTTATATTTGTTTATTAAAGGACCATTTCAAACAATTGGTTTTGAAACATTCATAATTAAAGCAAATTAATATTATATGCCCTTTTTTTCAAACACTAAGTTTAATAAGATAAATTAACCCAAATGCAAAAGTGTTTTCTTGACATATTTACATTTGCGGTGTTTATTCTTGTGTCTGTATTTATCAAGACATGTGATTTCCAGATCTTGAGTAAACCTTAAATCTATTTGTGGATCTGAACAAATTTTGTGTAAATATTTCTTAGAAAAATCTCTCCCCATATACTGTAGGCATTTTCAAATACTTTCACATAAAACTTCTTCTTAGATAGTTACTTTCCCTGGGAACTAGTTACTTTTACTATATAGTAATACAGTTAATAACTTGGTTACCTTTTGGAAGAAATAGTGAGTAACTATAACTAACTATTTATTTAAAGTCACGTGCCCAACACTGTTTCCCACTAGGAAACGCTACCTTAATTTTTTGCATGGTCCATAACAAATATCTATAATTGAGACGTAATTCTTGCACAGTGACACATGTCAAAGTACCCTGTTTATGTGGAGCATACACCTGTTCTCTTGGGCGGGAGCCCTAGGGCGCAATGACGCTTCTTAATACAATGCCATACAAACAGATGCCAGCTGCCGTTGATCACGAGGAAAGAAGGAATGCAATGGAAAAGCGAAGCACACTTGTTGAGAAACATGTCAACAATTTTAAGCATTTACAAGCACTTTTCAATCATTGAAAACACAACATTAGAATTGAAGCATTTCCAAGGAATTCAAGCACCCATTCCAACCCTGAGCTCCAGAGCTGATTGTTGCCGACCCCGTGATAGGGAATAAAAATGTAAAAAAAACATTTAAAAGCCTCACCTCACGTAGTTCGAGTCGCTGCGCCACAGCTTCCAGGCATTCCTGCCCCGTGCTCTCCACCGAAAGAGTACATTCGATCACGTTATTGTCCAGTAGGCGGATGCGCGTCACAAAATAGTTCTTGCTCAGGACATTGTAGCGCCTGGTGCGCCGCAGCTTCAGTCCGAAGGGCATGGCAAGTTCAAGAGTCACGGCAAAGATGGGGGAGAGAAGGAAAAATAGAAAGAGAGCGGCAAAGAGGGTAGCGAGAGAAGGAGGGGGAGGTATTAGGCCGCTTTTGGGAACAGGCCGTGGCCCCCTTCACTCTCGAGCCCCACCGGGCCGCACCACCGCCTGAAGTGAAGCTCCCTGGAAAGAAGCTGGCCCATTCCCAAGGGATGAGGACAGGTGGACTGGTGCTGCAAGACAGAAAACGGGGCAAATGTCAACAAATGCTGACTTCCACAAATTATAATAGACTTAGAGCAGTGTTTTTTTTTTTTTAAATCAATGTAGCCAGTACTCTGGGTTCGTACACCTTAGATGGCCAAAACTAAGCTCTTTTCAAGCACTTTCAAGGACAATTTTTCAATTCTTCCAGTGCCTCCAAAGGAAAAAAATCCAGTGCCGGTCATAAGAGCGTTTTTTTTTTGTAGACTTCGATGCCTTCAACAAAGTCAGCATTTTCCTGCTAGCACATACTTTGCGCTCATTTGAGTTGTTCCTATCTATAATCTACCATATTTTTGTGTCAATTAGCTGCTTTTCATTGACACAAATTCTAGCGTTCTACTTCAACATTGCGCGCGAAGCTAGGCTACGTCACACTTGTTTACAAACACAGAAAGGCCTCAATAGGTGTTGAGTAATAATTCAGTTATATACGGAAGAGAAAAAAAGAAAGTACTGTAGGTATAAAAACAGAAAAATGAGCCAAAATTTGACTCATTCTAATTAAATTGATTGCTCCGAAGCAGAGTCCAATCAGTCTATCGATCGACTGCTGATCTTTTACATTTTTGAATTTCTCATTTTTTGTGTTTTCTGTGACTTAATCGGTAAAAATAGACTTGCAATTAGTCATTTGTTTTTGCATGTTATCATTTTTAATAGCACTAAAGAGTTCCTGTTTTTAATTTGTATTTGATTGTTCTATATTTTCAGTGATTTTGTGTTGTGGTTCGTCTTTAAATACGTTGAGTGTTAAAAAATTGTTTTGTATTTAACCTTTTTTTGTAGATCTGTGAATATTTAGATATATGTATTATGTTTTTAAGGGATCCCTGGCAAAATATATAATTTATGAATTGCTAAATACGGTGCTTTGGTGGTTAGCGAGCAGCCCCACGATGCATAAGTCCAGGGTTCTATTCCAGCTACCGCAGCTACCTATGCAAAGTTTGCATGTTTTCCCCATGCCTGCATGGGTTTCCCACAATCCAGAAATATGCCAGGTTAATAGGCCAGACACAATTGTCCCTAGGTGTGAATGAATAGTGTATGTCTGTGTGCCATGCAACTGGCTAGCAACCAGTTAAAGGTGTCCCCTGCCCACTGCTCAAGAATGACTGACATGGGCCCTGCACCCTAGTGATGATAGGCGGCGCAGATAGTGGATGGATGGATGGACCGATAATGTGATGCATAATGGTTTAGTACAATTGATAATATATCATTTGGGAGACAAAAGAGGGCTCTTTTCAGTGAACCGAGCCAAAAGAGCCGTTTTTCTAAATAGAGCGGTCCTCTTGGGTGCGACCAGTAGGGGGGCGGTGACACTTCACATGACAACGCCATAATGACAAGCCACCAGAGCTGGCGTGTCGGCGTCATTTTCACAGGTTTTTTTTTTTTCATTTATTGCGTTGTCTATAGGGTCAGACTGCCAAGAAACATAGCAATGGCAACAACTTTAAGCATTTCCCTCACCTTGAAAGCATTACAAGCATTTTCAAGGATTTCAAGGACCTGTACGAACGCTGTGTTTATCTTAAAAGAACAAAATGAATGTTAAGTAGAAGAATGTGTGTAAAAAGAATGCTTGAATGATCAGAGGGGAGGTGCAGAATCAATGAAGTGGATCTGTGGATGTGTTGTTTCTTGTCCCGGGAACTGGCAACGTAGCGATGATAGTCAATTTGGACGTCCGCCCAGATTCCTTTAGTCTCCGAATCGCAAAACAAGGCACACCTGACCGAAGCATGAAGCACGAGCAATAAAATATAAACTACAAAGTGGATTCCTAATATCAATGTTTGGTGAGCTTTAAAAATGTTGACACTGCTAAAAAAAAATACAGAATGGCATTGCATTTTTCAGAGTAGCGTAAAACTAAGGAATTTGTGTTTTGTATCAACTGGAAAGCAACAAAATCCAAACAAGGAGTAATTTACTAGCCTTGAATTACAGATGTCCTGCTGACCTGAAGGGGACACTGACAAAGCGTACCAAATTTGGCAAAAGCATCACATACTTTTGTAGTGTAGCAAACAAACACAGACATGCGCTAACACGGGTGCACCGCGAACACACACCAGAACAACAAAAACACAGTGCAAGGTTAGCCAAGGACCAGACTGCAGTTTAACACATTCTACAGCTAGTAATCAGTGTCACACAGTGAAAAATGCGGCTGGGTCAAGACAGGCAGACAGAAAATAAGACAATAGCTTAGTAAACGTATAAGGTTCCAAATTTATTCAAAGCCGTGAACGTTTGAAAGTTTGCTCACTGTAATCTTGCGGCGTGACAAGGAGTTGTTATTCTTTTCCACTGTATCAAGTTTCGGCTGAATTTACAAGTAAACATTCTGCTGAGTAGCACTGAGCAATAAATTGAATTTGTCACTTCAAAAATCAAAAACATTAAAATGATCTTTATTGTAAACTTTGCAAACCGTCAAAATTCAAAAATTTGAATGTGATAGTAAAACATGTTGCTTACTATCAAACTATGATAGTTAAAGAAATTGTTTGACTTAAATTAGGTTATGCTCAAGATATAAATAACAATTTTTTTCACTAGCTTTGAGTTAATTTTGAGGTGAAGTGATTTAAAACCAGTGACACAATACTTTTGTTCATGCTTTGGACAATAATTGTCCATAAGTATAAAAGATATTGTCAATTTGAAGAGTGACAATTGCAGGAGTTGTCACGGTTGCCCATTTCCTTGACTTGGCCCCGTCCGTTTGGCGCCAGCTGCGGCTCGTTGCTTGATTGGCTTCCCTCCTATTTAAACTCTCATTCACACCTTGTCAGTCCGTCAACGAACCTCTGTACCTGCAAGACGGGTATTTTGACTCTGTCCGGTATCATGCACGTGTGTCCTGTCTGGTATCGATCCTGTCTGTCTCGTCCTGTCTGATATCTGTCTCCAGTCTCCAGTATCGGGTATCGATCCAGTCTATCTCGTCCTGTTTAATATCTGACTCCAGTTTCCAGTACCTGGTATCAAACCCGTCTATCTCGTCCTGTCTGATATCTGACTCCAGTCTCCAGTATCCGGTATCGATCCCCCCTGTCTCGTCCTGTCCAATATCTTGTGCCAGTCTCCAGTCTCCAGTATCCGGTATCGATCCCGTCTAGCTCGTCCTGTCCGATATTTTGCTCCAGTATTTGGTATCGATCCTGTCCAGTCCTGTCCGGTATCTGTCCGGTATCTGCTCGTGTATCCGGTATCGATCTCGTCGGCCTCTGACTTCTGTTTTTCCGCGCCGGTCTTCTGACTTACTTCTTCCGCCCAGCGATTGTCGAATCACTGGCGTTTGTGTTCACGCGCATGACTGCCCCATTCCCGTAAAATAAAGCTTGTGTGAAAACGTTACGCATCTGGGTCCTCCGTTTGTTCTGGTTCTGACAGGAGTGCCTAAATGTAAAAATGTATTGCTTTCCAGAAAGCCACAATCAACTATCACTTCTGGATTCTTAACAGAACAAAAGCCAGAAGATAAGTAAGAATGCTATTTATAAAATAAATAAATAACAAAATAATACTGTGGTTTCTATACAGAAAAACATTAACTTTCTGTTGTGCCGAGCAAGTCCGAAATCATCCGATTGTTCAGAGCACTGGACCACCAGTGGAATAGATGACATGCAAAAAGGCAATAGATTTTATAACATTATCACACTATTTTTAGTCACAGTAGCACAAAGGAATGTTAATTTTGTTGTGCATTTTATGTTACAATGACAATAAATTATATTATTTTCTTCTATTCTCATCTAAGAAATATAAGTGACATGTGTATTGTCATTTAAACATGTAAACTACACGACAAAAATAATGTTTGTCGCTGGTACTGTGACTAAAGATAGTGTGATGATGAGATAAAACCCTTTTAATAAGTCATCGATATCACTGGTAGTCCATTGGAAAGAGTTTGGCACTCTAATCATCAAAGCGATCATCCTCCCAATGCTTTTGTCAATCAGTTTAATTTTCATGCCTAAAAGAAACGTGCTGTTACAACTGGACCGAGCCATCTTTCGCTTTGTCTGGGGCTCAAAGTGGGAGAGGATAAAAAGAGATACAATGAAAAAGAAAAAGGAAAAAGGGGGGAAAGGAGTGCCTGACCTCCAGCTTTTCCTGGGAAGCAAATATGTCTCTCTCCACTTCCAAAACGCTGTGGGCCCACCCAACAACCCGAAAAGTCAAGCAATGACCCGGTTTTGGATGGGCTCATATTTGCGGAAGCTAAAGCTTGTACCAGACAATCGTTTGATTCCAGTTTCGTTTAACTTGCCACCAACACATCTCTTTATTCGGGATTTTTTGAAGAAGTTTGATTTGGAAACACAAGAATGTCACACTTTACAAAACCACAGGGCCCTTATTGCTATTGTGCAAGGGCGAGCTACAGTAAGCCCTGTGCGGGGGCTTGCGTTTGGCGAATCCACAACGGTTTGGAGCAACGTCAATCATCCTGCCCTCCCAAACAGACTACGAGACTTGTCATGGATGGTGGCTCATGAAGTTCTCCCAGTCAGAGCTGTAATGCACCACCGAGGAATGTCAGCGACTTCGACGTGCCCTCGACCTGGCTGTGGCGCCCAGGAGTCGGTGAGGCACCTTTTTTGTGAGTGCAGCGCTGCCCAGGTCTTGTGGACAATGGCCGAACAACTAGGGAAGTTCCCGGACTTGCCAGCAGGAGAGGTCCCTGATGCACAGTACGTGCTTTACGGGGTGAGTCGGTCGAGGAGGCCTCGGAACGACTTTGCCAGGGACTGGCTCACTCTCGCCGCCATCAAGGACGCCATCTGGACCTCCAGAAACCTGCTGGTATGGAGGTGCAGGCAGATCCCCCCCGTGGCTGTGCTCCAAATGGCTGCAGATACCATACAATCTGCGAGCGGCGGGCCTAGGACGCAGCCATAAAGAAGACTCGTCTGCACCCACCCGGAGGGGGGAGCCGGAGCTACACTGTGGGAGTCCCGGCAGCAACGGCCTGGGTTGTGGAACCCAGAAGGGAGAGGACCCACGCAGAAGGGAGAGGACCCACACAGAGGACTGGAAGAATGCTGCTTGGGAGGGTGGGATGGCAGAGCTATGCCCTTGCACAATAGTATTGCCTTTTACACACTGGTTAACTACTGTTAAAAGAAAATAACTCTGAAATTGTTTAATTGATGTTGAAAATGTCAGGAAAAAATGTTAAAACGTCATATCGTCACGTCATATTGTCAGATATAAAAAAATTGTGAATATGCTTGATGGCTGTGTTTTGCTGCTGTTGGTGTCGGTGGATTTGTTCAGACCGAGGACAATCGACTTTGGCCTGGACGGATCTATTGACACTAACAAAGATGTTATATAATGAAATTGTGAATATGTTTGATTTTCGAGAAGGTTTGTTCAAACCTCACTTTGTGTTTGCTGTTAAAAACGTAATATTGGAATATAATATTGTGAATGTGCTTAATTGCTGTTGAGATTGTCATGATTGTTTTCTGTTTTTAGTGTCAATAAATTTGTTCAAACCAAAAAACCAAGACCCAGATTAAAATCTGTTCACGACCAAAAATTCACACCCCCAGTTTGATTTCTCTTTCTGATAAAAAAAAAAGTGTGTCAAAATGTTATCTGGTATTGTTCAGCGGACCGAACCAGCAGTGTAGGCCCGCGGGCCGTATTTTGGGGACCACTGTGGTAATGTTTTGTACAAAATTACGTGCTCTTGTTTGAATTGTTATCAGATTATACTGCATATGATAACTGTTCTGCCTTTGAGAAACATATAGAGTGGTCTTTGAGTGTCCCCTTGTGGTCAACCTGTTAATTGTTTGTTGGTAAAAGTTATTTTAGTAGCGAAACCAGAGGTTGTGATGTAAATTAATGTTCTATAAAAACATGATTTCACTTTAAATGTATTTATTTGTTTTTTATGCAACACTAGCGCTTACCGTAGTGTTCATTCTGTAGTCCAGTGCACCATACATATAGAAAATATATCACAAAAGACTATTCTTTGGGGGTGTGCCTCATAATCCGGTGCGCCTTATAGAGACGAAAATACAGTAAGTAGCTAGCCTAGTATTTTACAGGGTTTGTACACCTTTTTCATGGCCAAATTCAAGCACTATTTCAGGACTTTCAAAGTAAAGTTTTCAATTTCTCCAGTACCATTAAAAGAAAATATCCGGTGTGAATCATGGTTTGTGCAGAGCCATAAATATATCTATGATTTACACATGCGATTTTAAATCTGTGTGCTTTTATCAAGACATATGACTTTTAGATCTCGAGTAAATTGCAAATATAATTGTTTTTGAGACAAATCTCCCCACATAAAGGTGTTGGGTAAAAATCATGTAAAACGTAGCTTACAATTTCAGTTACAGGAAGTTCTCCCTAGTACAATTTATACACTGGGAAACACGACTTCATTTTTTTTGCATGGCGCATAAAAAATGTCCATATTTGATATGTAATCCTATTACTAATACACCCTTCCTAGTGCATTTTCTAGGGGTAACATTCACCTGTCCTCTTGGCACTTCATAGGATAATTCCGTACAAACAAATACCAGCTGCTGTTAATCATTAGCGAAGAAGATGCTATGGCAAAGCGAAGCCACCAGAGAGCATTGTCGGAATCGTTTTTTAGCACATTGTTGGAAAAATATTCAATCATTTACCAGCACTTAAAATTCAAGCACTATTCAATCTTTGAAAACGCAACATTACAATTCAAGCATTTACAAGGATTTCAAACACCTGTATGGACGCTGATTTTACTACATTGTCAACAAAACATTAAAACATTCAAGCATGTCAAGTATGTCACGATTATTGCAACTCATATGCATACATAGACACAAGTTCTCCCGGTTGCAGCCACACTTTTCCCCAGTTGGGTGAGTCGCTTAAAGGCCCATTCAGGGCCAAACAAAAGGGGGGAACGCCGACAAAAGAGCACTTTGTTGCCCACCGCTGAGATGTTAGTTGAGGACACAAGTATAGCATGTGTAACTCAATCAATCTGATCTGTGTAGATCGTCTGGGGCTCAAATACCAACGATGACCCCAACACACACACACAACCATCTGTTGTGCATAAGCGCTGTAGCACAACAAGTGGGTTAAGTGCTTTGCCGCCTGACTTTTCTTCAGTCTTGATATTTTCATCCATAATTACCAGTGTTTCCCATATTATCTAAAGTCCATGGTGAGCCGTTAAGGTTTAATTGATCTTGCAAAGTCTCATAAACCTGTACTATCAGAGAATGTAATAATATCGTTAAATACTTCTAAATGCAAAATGTATTAAAAAACTTTTTTGTCCTCTCATTCGCTTTTGGTTGATTGGATAATTCGCGTGGCGTCATCTCTGTTGCTGAGCTAATTTGTTCGCTGATCATAGGAAGGAGCGGTTGGCGGGCAGCGGCACAGCACATTGAGCACAAGAACGGTTCAAGAGAGGAGAGAAAAGAAAAAAAAAATCAAAACGATAAAATGATCCCAATTTGGACTAATTTTTTATTCTATTAATGGCACCAAAGCAGGAGCATTGCCTATCACTGACACAAGAACTTGAATCGGTCCCTCAAAGCTTGGTGTTCCTAAACGCCAACAATAAGTAGAAACTAATGATATTTTCAATTTTATTTTAAGCATGTTATTTATATTTTTGCGTGATTTTCATAGGTTCTCTGTTGCTTTAGTCTACATTTGTTAAAGGTTCAATTGTAAACGTAAATGGTCTGCATATATACAGCACTTTTCAAGTCAATGAGGACCTCCCAAAGCGCTCTACAATTTGGTTCACATTTTTCCCTTTTTACACACTAACTAACCAATAGCAACGTCAGCCAACTTCCTGCTATCGGGGGCATTAAGGATTCAGTGCCCAAGGACATATCACACGGAGGAGCCGGGATTCGAACCTGCGACCTCTTGATCCCAAGACAAGCACTCTACCTCCTGAGGTAATGCCGCCCCAATTGTAAAATGAGTTAAGTTATTTTATGTAATACTTTTTTTATAGCAATGAAGAATATTTTACATTCTTATTTTTTCTGTAGTTTCTTTTTTAGGGATTCTGTGTTACTTAAAAATTGCTGGGTATAAAAAAAGTTCAAAGTTTAAAATTAGGTCAAAGTTCACTGTAGAGTGAAAAAAATAAATGCTAGTATAACAGTAGTATAATACAGTTTGTAATAATTCTTTTTATTAAAAAATTTACATTATTATTGGTAATATATAGGTTAAAGCAAAAGAAAAATCTGAATAGCCGTTTGTAGTGAGCCGAGCTTAAAGAGCGACCTCTTCTCTAAAAAGCCAGAATCCCCATCACTAATAAGTTGTTTATTTTAAAAATATACCTATCAACTTATACAATTTTTCTAAACATTATACGTTTTTGATCGTTTTGATTTGTACAAGAAAAATGAAAAAAGAAAAATGTGTTTTTTGTTAAAGTGATTCTCTCTTGCCCAGTTCGGCTCTAATCCAGATCGTCTCGTAAATTGATAATATTACTGTAGTACACTAGCAAATGTTATCCTCGATCAAGCATTTATTTTTCAAGCGTATTGTTCACACAATTTTTTTTTTATCCTACATAGTCAGCCTTGCTGTGAATAAATAGGGCAACTATTCTATTGCATTAAACTCCTTTCTCCTTTCCCATGCTTTGTGGGTGTGGCTTGTTTTCTGTGTCAGTGCCTTTCATAACTAGTGTATTTACAATTCAATACTTTACAAGAAAACACATTCATCATAGATCTAGCGTCTTCATTTTACTCTAGAAATCATCCTGATAGATGCAATTGAATTCAAAATGTAAAAGATTTTCTTCCGAACGTCCACCAACCAGGGACTCGGAAAATTCTACAGGAAACTCTGATTACAAATATATTTTAACAGCAAAATGTTCATGTAAGGCGGTTACTATATTACCCGTTATGCAGTTTAGTGAATTGCGATTGCATGATACATACACATACAGTACATGCATGCAGACACACACAAGCAGCTGCAAACACACAGCTGGTGAGGCCAGACTTTGGTGGAAAGCGCATCTGTTCACTTTTCAGCACTCTCTTTTTCCACCTTGATCCCTCTCACAAAAGGGAAGGATGTGGTGGCAAGAACATAAGAATTCCTTCTTGGACAGATGCTAACCCTTAGCCTTTGCTCAGGATGCAAAGGAAAAAACAGACACATAGGAATTAGGTTTCCGAGGGTGGCATAGATTTATTTATTATGTTTTTGTCTTTTTGCGTATTAAATAAACATTATCGTCATTATATGTTTGGGTACCTGACCTGTCAAACATTGAACATCAATTTTTTAAAAATGTATATATAATATATATATATATATATATATATATATATTTTTTTTTTTTAATTTTCGTAGTTACATTTGAGAGCGCCATTTTTACATCAAAGCAGTTCTTAGACAATGTCGCTTAAAAAGAAATCGCACATCAAATCTGCTGTTACCATAGCTATGGCACTAAAGTATTATAAATGGATAAGGAGCAGTCAAAATTGTCAAAACAAAAATAGGAATGATATTTTTCTTTTTAATTTGGTAGTTTGTGGAATCCGTCTTAAATAAATAATGAATGAAAAATAAAAGTATTAATTTTATTTTAAGCATGTTATTTATATTTTTGCGTGATTTTCATAGGTTCTCTGTTGCTATAGTAATATGTACTTTTTGTTACTGTCATGACTACTGATGCGGGGCACCTGAGTCTGCTCTGTTGGCGCCAACAGCCACGGACGCTGATTGGCTGCTGACCTCTTTTTAAACCCCAGCTTTCCTGTCAACGATTGTCAGTTCTTCTGCAAACCTTAGCTACACACAAGGCCAGCTCTTTTTGACTCTATTCTGCCCTGTTTCCCGTCTGATTCCCGGTGCCGACCTCTTTTCTGAACCCGTTTAACGTTTTTACTCCTCCGTCCCAGCCATCGGCCTGTTTTTTCTTGCTCTGGACACTGCCTTCGCTCGAAACGGAAGTTCCAAGCGATCTGCTACCCGTGACCGACGATCACCGGATCGTGGGTGCAAGCCGTTTCCTCCTTCTAAATAAAGCTGAGTAAACAAACGCGATTGGGTCCCGTCTCCATTTCTGGTTCGTGACAGCTACCTTTCAGTCCTTGTACAAACTTTTTATCACTTTTTCATCCATGTTTTTTTATGCTATTTGGTTTTGTTTCTGTACTTATTTTCACTTGCTTTTGTACTTTTTTCAGTAGTAATTCAGTCATACTTTTCAGTAAATTTTTCATCCTTTTTACATGTTATATTTTTGGGGTGCTTTTTTTTCTGGTCGGTTTTGGGGTCACTATGGTCGTTTTTTAAATTTGAGGTCGGTCATTTTTCAGTTGTTTTGGCGTTGTCATTTTGAGTAGTTTTTTTTTCAAGCAGCAAGAAGTAGGCAAAAGAAGCCATTTTCAGAACAATTATATTCACTGTTCCATTCATGTTTAGAAAATTAAAAGCTAAAGAACTGTCAATACAGGCAACCGAACTAAATAAGTCTATCTAATAAGCAACTATATGTGGTTTCTTCGGCCATTTGGATCTCCTCTATCATTTTTTTATTCCTTTTGATTGATTTCCTTGTTTATTTTTAATATGTTCATGGTGGGCAGCAAAGCGGCGCAGTGGTTGGCACGTGTGCAGCACAGTTCTGAGGTCATGACATCGAACATCCTGTGTGGATTTTGCATGTTCTCCCCGTGCTCGCGTGGGTTTCCTCCGAGCACTCCGGTTTCCTCCCACATTCCAAAAACGTGCATTTCATGTTAATTGGCCGGTCCAAATTGTCCCTAGGTGTGAATGAGCGGGCGAAATGTCTGTCCCTGTGTGTCCTGCGACTGGCTGGCAACCAGTTCAGGATGTCTCTGACCACTGCCTGAAGATAGTTGGGATGGGCTCCAGCACCCCCGCGACCGTACTGAGGATAAGCTGTGAAGATAATGGATGGATGTTCATGTTTTTTTTTATCTTATTCTTGTGTAAAAAAGGCATTTGAAAACATCGGGATGTTTTTTTCAGAGGTTTTCCTGTGAAAACCCCTATGCGACCCAACCTCACCTGAATCCTGTTTCTAGCAATCCCTAGGGAAATTGAGTTTGAGACCCCTGTTTTAAAGTCATGCACTCTCAAAATCATAATGTATAAAATAATACATGATGTTGATGTGTTGAAATCAAAGCAAAAGAGTGTATTAAATCCCGTTTGGAAGTTGTTTTGACCACTTTGGTCTGGCAAGGCACCTCGAAACAGATTTATTCATAAAAAAATAGCTTACCGTATTTTCTGCACTATAGGGCGCACCGGGTTATAGGGCGCACCCCCAAAAAATAGTTTTTGGTCCTATATCTTCCATAGATAAGGCGCACCGGATTATAAGGCGCTACAATGGGAACGTCGACATAACAGTCAGATGATTCAGTCAAACTGATTACCCCCTTAACATTCCCAAAACTTGCAAAGAAGCAAGTACGTGTCATAGACACGTGCGGATGCGGTGTCCGTACGATGTCACTCAAATGCATCATTTCAAACATCATTCGGAAGGTTAAAGTCTTGGAATTCAAGAAATGCCAACCATTCCTTAGTTTCTATTTTCTTTTTCCCTCGCAACTTTACTGTGCATATGACAATAAACACTTGGAATTGAGTTTAATTCACTCAACTCATCACAGCAACATCAAGATCGTTCTAAAACAAGATACCGGGAAAATATAAAGCCGCATAGCTCACATAAGTTCTCACGTTCAATAATGATACGCAATCATGGTCTTCTTACAACTGTGAGTGTAGTAAATCCAGGAGAGTAAAATATTTACAAATACAGACTAATGAAACATGTTTCTTTATGGCGTAGTTTAGCAAGCTTGCTATTCAGTCATCTTTTTCGGCCAATTGCAGGGTTTGTTTCGGCCCTCTAGCCAATCCGTGGCTCCGAATAACTTCAGCCAATAGCGATCGATTTAACGGATGATTGACACATCTTTTTCGGCCAATTGCACGGTTTGTTTTGGCCCTCTAGCCAATCCGAGGCTCCGAATAACTTCAGCCAATAGCGATCGATTTAATGGATGATTGACACACCTTTTTCGGCCAATTGCAGGGTTTGTTTCGGCCCTCTAGCCTATCCGAGGTACCGAATAATTTTAGCCAATAGCGATCGATTCAAATGATGATTGACACATTGGTTAGCCAATGAAACGCTGGTATATAAATCCCAGCATACACCGCGGACTACTCCACGTTCGGGGGAAAATCGAGTCGGCGGCTGTATCGTAAGTTGCGAGACCTTGCGATTTAATATTGAGCCATATATAAGGCGCACTGTATTATAAGGCGCATGGTCAGCTTTTGAAAAAAATTAAGACTTTTAGGTGCGCCTTAAAGCGCGGAAAATACGGTACATCTTTTTGAATACTTTTTATTGAACATTGCATCATTACAAACAAAATTGGCATGACACAGTCAAACACTAAAAAGTTGGAAAAAAATGTAGGCAAACAGAAATTGCTGCAGAAATACAGAGATAAAAATCTGAAAATATATTTGAAAAATGAACAAGGTTAAAAGTAAAATAATAATGATGAAATATTCAACTTCTTAAAATTCTTAGATTCTTGTTATATATCATTTTCACACTGGACATCAGTGTATACCAAACCATACAAATTATTGTTGGACTGCTCGGGTTTAATTTGTCCCTGCCAGGGTCTCAAAGTTGTATTTACAAAAAAAACACCCCCGGACCCCCCCTACCCTGTCCACCCATCGGGGTCTCACAAAATGATATCGGAAACACTGGACGTTTTTTTATTATATTCAAAGATTTCACCCAAAAGCACATTTAATGTCAACATTTAGAAAAGTGGGTTTACATTTTTGATATATTTTTTGTCGATGAAAAAAAATGGCAACAGATAAATTAAATTCATTGCTCTTTCTTCGTTTTTTGTTTTGTATGATGAGTCCAAATGTAAAATGATTGATGTTTAGATAAGATAGTGGGAAAAGAGTATATTACATGTTTGCAGGTGGTTATCATACGTTTATTGTTTTATATTACATTATATTTGTTTTGTGCACTATTTTCTATCCCTCCAAACTTTAGTAATTGAATGAAAAAAATTTAATTAAAAATGTGTATTTTAACAATCCGATTAATTGATTAACGACAAACTAATCAGCTGATTCATCAATTGCAACCCTAAACTCATATGTACTCTATATTAATGTATCTGACAATTGAGGGAATGCAAAATCGAAAAATAAAGAAGAATGGCCATTACACGGACACAACAGGAAGTGGATCCAGGGACACTTTTCGTGGGAAATAAATGTTAAGAAGAATTTCTTATCATGTTGTTCCAGTGCTTCCGAAGAAGTACGGAAAGGAGGAAAAAGTCAACAACGGGAACCACGTACGCCGTCACATCTCATCGCATCTCATGGTGGCGCCGAACAAGCGAACTGTTCACTTTTTCCATGACATTTCCACCAACCCCAAGTTGTAATCCCCCACTCCCGCGCCTGGGAACCACATCAAACTCGAAACCAAAACAAGAGCTTCCAATACGGGCGCCTGCTTTGCGTTAACATATGGCTTCTGTTTACAGCCACCCCTGATGCTAATTTGCTACCAAAAACTGCACTTTTATCAATTTTACCCTCTAAGAAAAAAACTAGTCAGGATTGCGCACTTTACTTTAAAAAAGTAATTAGTTATAGTTGCTCACTCAAAAATACAATAACAAAAGGTAAAAAAGAGAGATAAAAGAAGCAAAAAAAGAATAAACTTAACATTTTTATATAAACACATTAACACTGAAAAACACAGGAAATATAATTGAAATATTTATAAATCTACAAAAAAAGAATATTAATAAGAATAATAATTATAGAAACCTTTTTAATGCTAAAAAAGCATGTTAGCCAATCACAACAGAAAAATGGCATTTCAGCTGTTCATTGGTGGGGACCTGGCTCCCTTTGTTCACTTTCATTGGGACATTTCACGAGTCGGTTGCAACTCAGCCCTCATTATCCTTTTCTTTCGGCAGATTGGTATACTATCATACTTTATTTATAATCACTATACAACCATATGATAGTCACTATTTTGAATGGTGACACGATCCGAAAAGACGTGATGTAAACAACTCAGAGGAGAGCGGAAAACAGGATTGCGGGGTCACACTGCTGTTGCCATTCTGCAGCAAAAGTAACGTACCGTTTTTAACCGTCAGTAAAGGTAACGGTGTTGTTACTGAAAAAATAATTCCATTACGTGACAGTGTTATTTATAACGGCATTATTCCCAACATGGATCAGGACCAATTTCGTACGCACAGATGCCAAACATTGAAAATCGAATTCCAGAAAGTATGAAAATAATTTTTACATTTTTCAATTTTCCTCATCGTTATTTTATTTGTTATATCAGACACTAGTATCATTTATTTACAATAAACTGGCATAGAAAAATACGGACGATTCGTAGTATTTGGTACCATTGGGTACAGTAGAAAGTACAAGTTGTGAAAAGTGTGTACTAAACTCTAAACTCTAAACTCTTCAACAGTTCAACACTTAAATTGCGCAATTTCAACACTAACCATTAATTGTATTTATATACTCTTTACAGCAGCACCGTGGTGCAATGGTTAGCGCGTGTGCCGCACAGTTCTGAGGTCATGAGATCAAAGTCCTGGGGGGAGTTTGCATGTTCTCCCCGTGCTTGCGTGGGTTCCCTCCGGGCACTCCAGTTTCCTCCCACATTTCAAAAGACGCTTGTGTCAGGTTAATTGGCCCTTTCAAATTGTCCCTTAGTGTGAATGTGCGAGTGAGTTGTCTGTCTCTGTGTGCTGTGCGACTGGCTGGCAACCAGTTCAGGGTGTTCCCTGCCCACTGTCTGAAGAAAGCTGGGGTGGGCTCCAGCACCCCTGCGACCCTACTGAGGATAAGCGGTGCAGATAATGGATGGATATTCTTTACAACTGATCCAAATATTCAATTATTTTCAAAACTTCGCCTTTCGTCAACTAACATCACATTGACTAGCAGAAAATACATGTGTAAAATTATTTTAGGGCCTGAAAGATTTTTGATGAAAAATAAATATAAATAAAACTATTGAATATTATGCTGCTTGTTTTTAGATATAAATAATGCATAAAAGAAAAGAAGGAAGAGTATATTTTTTTGTTTTTTTTTGCAAAATGTATAATTTAAATGAATATTTTAATATGATTTAATAGTATTAATATTTATTGTTGTGTTTATATAAGACAAACAAATCTCTGATTTTTTTCCCTCAGCATATCAAATATTTATATCAAGAGTACTTGTATCTTAAATCTATATATATTAAAAGTACAATTGCTTTCATTTGAATATATCATTCATTTGTTGCAGAATAACAGTGTTTTTCATCCTCCTGACAAAAAAGTAAATTTGGAGATTGTTTTTTTTCTCACATAAGAAGTGAAGATATGTTTACATATGTTATGCATATTTTGATTTGATTTTAAAGACAAAGTAAAACAGTCAACATGGAAAAAAAATCACAAACATTACTTGTCAGTTGTTAATGCTAAGCAACTAAAATGGTGCATTCAAGGTACTTCCACAAGGTAGGTAACTTCATCGTACTTTGTTTCTGACGTTCAAAGTAAGAATCTATCAGTTTTATTGATCTTTTGGGATTTTAGCAAGTATCGAGAACTTCTGTCCGAAAGGGGGCCCTTAGCTCTTGAATTTTGGGGCAAATTTGCATTGGCATGACAACCTTTTCCCACCTGCTTCATAGTAAGAGGCAGGTCTTAACATGTTTGACTGCCACAAAACAGTCAAGCTACGTTCGAGAGCAATCTGTTTTTGAAATATGTGTACCCAATTGAACCAAAACACACGCAGACACCAATGCATTTGCTCCACAACCAATTACCTCGACTCTGTGTTAAATAAGCAGTGGAAGGACAGGAAATTTTTCAGACTTTTTACATTCTTTTGCAAACTGCAAACTTTGCATATTCCCCAAAAACCGCCGGCCCTGCTACCGTGTCATTTACACTGCGTATTTTTGGTCGGGATATGCAGCCAGATGTGTATATTTGTGGGTATATGCGTGTGTTTTGTGTGTTTTGTGTGCGTTGTGTGCGTATGACCACACATCCAACAGCTATATTTACCTTTAGATATTTGTGTGTGCAAGAGGCATGTCAAAACAATTTCTCCACACAGAAACTCGTAAAGGTTATACAAGATAAACACACATAGATAAATTCGAGATCAGGGGTGGGCAACTATTTGGAGTCAGGGGCCGCATCTGGTTAAAAAATTCGACCGAGGGGCCAATCCTGGGTGAAGACATATACATGTTAAATTTCTTCATATTTGTTTTTGAGTTTATTTAGTTTCATCAAATTGGTTTTGAAACGCTCAGAATTAAAGCAGAATTGTTTTTTCCAGTTTCAAACACTAAATTTGATATGTAGTTTTGTAGTGTTACTATAGTTGTATTTTTGGGGGTATTTTTGTAGTATTTCTGCAGTTGGATAATTGTAGTATTTTTTGTACCATTACTTTAGTTTTGGTTTTGTAGTATTTTTGTAGTATTACCATTGTATAGTTTTTTAGAATATATGTAATACTGATGTAGTGTTACTGTAGTTGTATTTGTTGTACTTTTAATGTTGGAATATTTATGTAGTCTTATATAATTTTTTTGCAGTAGCATTTTTGCATTACTGAATAGTATTAGTTTGTTGGTGATAGGAATGAGTGGAGAGGTGTTGTAAAGGGATAGTGTGATGTTTAGATGTGTTCTAAGGGAGGGGCAGGGCACCTGTATGATGCGGCAGGGGTAAACCAGTGAAAGCTGTCGGGCCCTGCTGTTGAACAGAAGAGTATGGTGTGTCACCCTGACCCGAGTGACATGGCCGCTTTCTTGTGTCCCTATGGAGGCACGAATGCACCTCCAACTTGGGTGCCTATCTATCTATCCATCTATCTATCTATCTACCCTGGTCAAATCATTTGAAAGGGGTGACCGACAGCAAGACAAACACATACACAAAAAAAAAGAAAAGAAAAAAGGAAAAAAAAACACACAAAAAATTGACCATGACCAACCTAAATGCCCAAAAACCCATTAAGTTAAGCACGTCGGCACCCAAGTTGGTGGTGCGTTCGTGCCTCCATAGGAAATGGGACACAATGCTATGACCCCATGTCACTCGGGTCAGGGTGACACACCATACTCTTCTGTTCAACAGTTTTACATATATTCTAAAAAACTATACAATGGTAATACTACAAAAATACTACAAAAATAAAACAAGAGTAATACTACAAAAACAAAACTAAAGTAACACTACAAAACTACATATCAAATTTAGTGTTTGAAACTGGAAAAAACAATTCTGCTTTAATTCTGAGCGTTTCAAAACCAATTTGATGAAACTAAATAAATTATAAAACAAATATGAAGAAATTGAACATGTATATGTCTGTACCAAGGATTGGCCCCTCGGTCGAATTTTTTAACCAAATGCGGCCCCTGACTCCAAATTGTTATCTCACTGGAGTGTCATTTTTGTTTTAATTTTAGGTTTCAGATTGTTATACCGCCACTTGAAGGCAACCGGCAATGGTATCAGCGACAATCACACGAACCAAACCTCATAAAAACTGGTACTGTATTGAAATGTTAAACTTCTAACGTCTTAAACTAGTTATAATGTCAGGTTTCAGATTGTTAAATGGCCATTTCAAGGCAACCAACAATGGTCAATTTGATATTGAGAAAAAATACATTGCGAAAAAAACTGCCATCTGCGCTAATCCCAATGAATGGTACCAGTACTGTTACCCCTAACTGGAGTCATTTTTGTTTTTATTTCAGGTTTTTTGATTGTTATACCGCCACGTGAAAGCAGCAGACCATGATACCAGGTAGAATAAGGAAAACTTATACCTTAAAAACCTACGTATCGAAACTGATACGGATAGATGTTATCTGTACTGTGAACTTCTCCCCGGATTGTCACTTTTGGGTTTATTTTAGCTTTTCAAATTCATAAATGAACACTTCACATCAGTCAACCATAGTATCGACCACCACCATGAAAACCAGTACCTTAGATAAACTGGTAACAGAATTGTTAACTTTTCACTGGAGTGTCATTTTGTTTTGGTTTTAGGTTTTTATTGTTGAATGGCTACTTGAAGGCATACGACCGTGGTGTCGGCTACCATCACGAGAACCAATAGGCTACATAAAAACTTTAAATTTGGAGCATGGGCGTAAAGAGCCCCTTTTGGGGGTGCTCAAGCACCTCCATATTCAACCCAAGAACCCCCCAAAGTTATAGCATTAATAAAACTCTCTTTTCCTTAACAAAGGAGACGTGGCCTTGAATACGACGGAAAAATGCCAGATGAAAATATTGAAAAGTAGTAAAACAAAACAGAAATGAACAACTCAGCGTCGGAAACACTTGAAATGGTTCAGTCTCTTTGTTTCCTAGCAATGCTCAGGCCAGCCACCTCCCCCCTGCCGCTCATATAGAGTAGTAATAGTCTTGTTGCTAACCGCAAAGTGGCTCTGCAGAGGTAGAGGTAGAGCGCTCGTCTGGGAAACAAGAGGTCCCAAGTTCGATTCCGAGCTCCTCAAAGACGCAGAACCCCAAATCGCCCTGATAAGCAGTTAAGCGCCTTGTATAGCTCACTCCGCAATTGGTTTTAGAGTGTTTGTCCAAATAGGTAAGAGTGAAGTATGTTGGAAAGCACTTTAGAAAGTCTTCAGTGATGGTTAAATCACTATAAAATTGCAATCCATTTACCAAAGTGACACTCCTGAACAGTGTTGAATGATCCTAAATCACTTTAGGTGAAAATAGAAATATTTTTAACCAACCACTCTGAGTGCTGCGCACACCCAAAGCTCTAAACCCAAAATCGAGTGTCAATTTTGGCTAACCTTTAGTTGGTAGTAGATTTTGATTAAATACTTCATTTTATGACAATCTAGAATCGAGTTATTTCAGTCTTGAAAAAAAATGTAGATCATCTTAATATTAGAGTTTAAAATAATTTTGTTTTGTTTTTAAGGGGGTGGGGAGCAAGGCGTGCCTATTAGGTGAGGGATGCTCCGTTTCGTTTCCATACGTGGCCCTGACGGCCTTTTCCAAAAGATCCGCATCCTTCCAAAACGTAGCACAACAGACACTTCAAAGTTTAAACTCACCCCACTACATGCCGATGTGGTCTAAAGAATCTTCTACAATTCTCGTCTTTTTTCTTGGGTCAAAAACATAATCCACATCCAGTTTGGATTAAGTTTCCACTAGAAACGCTGGATATTGTAACGGACTCTCGGGATCGGGGAAAATCTCGGATGACCCTCGGTTGTTCTTTACCCCCCCAAAAAAAAGTTTTCAGCTGGCCCAATTTGGACCTGGGTTCTTCCAAAACTTATGAAAAAGTGCTCCCACGCGAAAGTGAAAAAACTCAGCGGAGGCAGGACAGTCGAAAAGCGGCGTGATGTTGTATCTTCGCCGGGGCGCGTTTGCTAGGCTAAAGCGGAGCAGTCGAGGAGACCCTGCTAGCCCCAAGGGGGCGTTCTGGACACCAGAGGGCGGGGGTGAGCTGGTGGTGGCAGTGCTGCATTCATCGACACCACTTAAGATCGGAATTTAGGGAAATCGTTTTTTGTTTTTGTTTTTCTCAACGCTTTGCATTAGGGCATTATGTCCACAAGATTTTGCTCCAATCTGCAGTGGAACTGTATATATTATCATAAATAATCAGAAACAATAAAATATATCATTTCTAAAATCATTATAGCAGTCATTAGTCAATTCAGAAAGGATTACAATGGGTTAACTCAAAACCTACATATTATATTTTCTGAAGTTTTTTGTTTTGTTTTTTGTCTTCCCATCTCCCCCTCTTTCTTACTGTCTAGCAAAAATACAGTGCATAAAACTATCTATTTTAAGGTGTGGCGCGTTGTTTTAGATATCCTTAAAAAGCTTAAAATTAAACAGTTGAGTATGTGTCAAGTATGCCCAGCTGAGTTCAAAGAGCCTTTATATTTTTTTCCCACAGTGCTTATCTGCTCTGATCTTACTTTTCTCATTGGTGTTTCGGCCACGGAGCACATTAGGCTGAGGGAAAGGAGGCTTCTAGGGTGATTTCACGTGCGTGCTCGTGGTTTTCTTTTATTCTAGGATGAAAATGGTGAAAGAAAGAAAATATATCCTCCCAAAAAGATAAAACCAGAAAAAAAAAATTCAAGCGCATTAAAGAGAGACATGTATGTGCATGCGCCATGCAAGCAGCTTGACAGTGGCTGCAATGATGATTTCAGCAAGAAGATGGCATCAGCAAGCAGAATATTTTGAATTTACAGACACCACCTCTAACTTTATAAGATGGGATCAGATGCGATACTCCCAAATGAGCAAGCCGCGAGGACAGGACAGGTTTACAGGATGACTATATTCTTGCAACCCGTCCCAATAATAAAATTTGTAAAAAATGTTATAAAAATAATAATAATAATCCCAAATTAATTGAGTAATCACTAGACCGCTAAGGGTCTAAATTACATAAGAAAAGGCATTCGATTATGTCTTATCATTACAAAATTTGAACTCACAGTAGCTCATTTTGACTGAACTATTTCACATAATGCTCAACGTTTATAATGCGGCTCATTAAAAATATAGTGATGACAAAATTTAGTCTAGATAGATGGTTCTCAGCCATTTTTTGGGAGTATGTAACCCCTTGTAACCTTGTTTCAAACTGTTAAATCTAACAAGCGATATAAATAATAGTGATATAAGTTATCACTATAATAAAAATAATAATAATAATATTGATAATTTAACGATATTTTGTCTGATTTATTAAAGATTCATTGAAAATTTTAAAAATGAATAGAGGCTATCATGACTAAGTTTTCAAACTTCCCAGCTTTAGGGGGTAACATGAAGGCAGCAGACTGTGACATCACAAGTCTGGAATGTAAGGTATGCGGGGCTCCTGCTTTCAGGCTTTTCCAGGGGCCACACAAGTGTAACAAAGGACCCACAAGACTATAATTCTAAATTATATCTCGCCTCTTCTCTTGATCTTCTTTATGACCCACAACTTCAATTGAGGAATCGTTTTACACACATCTTTAGAAGATAAGACCGCTGAACAAGCATTTTAAGCTTTCACAGTAACAGTAATGACGACTGTTTATCTTCACATTTTATTTCCATTGATAACATTTGAATGTTTTGATTAAAGTGATTAAAACAAACGATTGCTATGAGAGTAAGCTGGATGTTTGTAATCATTGTAATTCACTTTGAATGAAAAGTTAATAAAGTCTTCTTTACGTTACAACCATACCTGTCAACCTCCACGGCTCCATGCCCGTACAAACTGTCGTATTTTCCCGTAAAAAATGCAAAAGAATCATACACCATATATATATATATATATATATATATATATATATATATATATATATATATATATATATATATATATATATATATATATATATATATATTTTTTTTTTTTTTTTTTTTTTTTTTTGAATGATGCATGATTGGAAATCCCCAGGCGGCAGACGCATGCGCACAGTAGCATCAAGCCGCTCGCTTCGTTTGCAACGAAAAAAACGATACTTGATTGATTTGCCGTTTCATGATAGTCGGTGTACCGGAAGGTACCCATAATTGACAAATTTGCGTTTTTCCGTACAGATTTTCTTGTGCGCCGTACACATCTTAAAATGCAGAATAAACGTACAAGTTGACAGGTATGTTACAACTAATAAACGTCTGAGTTCATGGGTGTAAACAGTCGCTTGTATCGAATTTTTGAAACTCTCTTTTCCATAAAAATGACAGGATAGGCTGAAATATGATGGAAAACGTTATTTATATAAAAAAAGTAAAACAAAACAAAAATGTGAACAATGCAGCGTTGGTATTACTCCACTGCCTTGAAATGGCTGAAACTATTTAAATCCTAGTACTGCATTGTAGTATTTCTGCAGTATTTTCTGCAGTAGTGTTTTTGTAGTATTCTCATTTCATCAGCTGTACCGCTTATCTTTATTAGGGTCGCGGGGGGGCTGGAGCCCATCCCAGCCATCTCCGGGCAGTGGGCAGGGGTTGCCAGGTTGCCAGCCAATCGCAGGGCACACGGGGACAGACAACTCACTCGCTCAGTCACACCTAGGGACAAGTTGGACCGGCCAATTCACCTGAAATGCATGTCTTTGGAATGTGGGAGAAACCGGAGTGCCCGGAGGAAACCCACGCAAGCACGGGGAGAACATACAAACTCCGCACAGTAAGGCCGGTAGATGGATTTGAACCTACGCAGGAGACCTCAGAACTGTGCCGCACACGTGCTAACCACTGCGGCGCCGTGCTGCCCTGTAGTATTTCCATAATTCAATATTTGTAATATATCTGTAGTATTACTGTAGAGTAGTTGTATTTCTGTGGTTTTTCCATAGTAAAATTGGCATGTCCTGCACGGTTGTCATGGCGCCCAGCTGGCGCCGCCCCTTGACACCGGCTGAGACGCATTGAACTGATTGCTTGTGGAGTACTTAAACGCTCCTTTTGGGACTGCCCGTTGCCAGACCATTGCTTTACCTTGTTGAAGACCTGTTCATGCCTGTTTGATCTGTGTAATGCCTAATTTCTAATTTTGATTGCCTTTGAATCTGTTTTGTTTTGTTTTGTTTTTGGTCCATTTGTGTGTTGGACAACTTTTATTTCTCAATTAAAGTGACAGATCGGCTACGCAAATGAGTTCCGGCTTTCTGCTTCCTGGTCCGTTTTGTGACAAAAATATTTGTAGTATATCTGTAGTAGAATTACTTAAGTTGTATTTTTATGGTATTTTTGTAGTATTTCCATAGTAGAATATTTGTAGTAAATCTGTAGTATTTTTGTATAATTTCTTTAGTTGTATTTTGTGGTATTTTTGTGGTGTTTCTGCAGTAAGATGTTTGTAGTGTTTCTATAGTATTTTCTAGTAATACTGTATTTTATTATTAAGTATTTTGTAGCATTTCTTCAGTAGTATTTTTGTAGTATTTCTGTTGTATTATTTCTGTAAAGGTATGTGTGGAGTATTTCTGTTGTAACATTTATGTAGCAGTATTTCTATTACAGTATGGTGTTTCTGAAATGGTATTTTTGTCGAAGTATTTTGAAGAAGTTACATACTAGTATTTTTGTAGTATTCCTTTAGTATTTTTTATATTACTGTTTATATATTTTTGTTGCATTTATGTTGTAACATTTCTGTAATAGTATTTTATATCATAGTGTTACTGTAATAGTATTTTTGTAGTATGTCTATATTATTTTTCTTATCAGAATGATGACAAAATTGTATGTTAGGCCCCTTTTTTAAGCAGTAAATTTAATATTGAGTCTTGAGGTAATTTTATAGTAGTATGTTTGTTACAAACATTGAAAAGGACAATGATGACAAACTTGGCACTGAAGAAAAGTTTTTTTTATCACTAGTATTATATTAACTATTATATGTATCTCCTTTATATTTTGACCGAGGCAGCACGGCGGCGGCACAGTGGTTAGCGCCTGTGCAGCACAGTTCTGAGGTCATCCCAGGAGCCAAGAAGAGATTCGCAGGTTCGAGAGCGTTTTCTGTCTGGGCCCCTGTGCTGTGGAATGCTCTTCCCCCTGAGATTCGATCTGCAACCTCAGTAAAAATATTTAAATCACACTTCTATTCTATAGCATATGAATAACCTATAATTTATGTTGATAATATGTGTATCATTTACGCCCTAGTCTGTAATAATGGTTTGCAATATTCTTTGATCTGTGCAGCCCTTTGAGACTCTTTGTGATTAAGGGCAATACAAATAAACATGACTTGACATGAGATCGATGTCACGAGGGACCGGACCAGAACGGAGGCAGGAGGCAGGAAGGGAGAACTCAATTGCGTTGACGATCAAAACTTTTATTTAGTAAAATAAAAGTCGTCCAAAACTCAGGGACAAGACAGAACAAACAGGCTTTAACTAAAAACATGCAAACACAGGTTTCTTCTGACTCAAACAAAACAGGACAGAGCAAAACAGAACGGGAGATGCAGACAGAAAATGCAAAACAGAAAATGCAATGAGCCAGCACCCGCAAAACCCAAACCCCCCCTTAAGAAGCAAAAGCGCAAATTAGGCGATCTGCTTCAGCTGTTGCCCAGGAGGCGGGGCCAGTCGGTTGCCACGGCGACCATGCTGGACACGACAATCAAACCTCCTGTGTGGGGTTTGCATGTTCTCCCCGTGCTTGCGTGGGTTTCCTCCGGGCACTCCGGTTTCCTCCCACATTCCAAAAAAACATGCGTGTCAGGTGAAATGGCCGGTCCAAATTATCTTTAGGTGAGAATGAGCGAGCAAATTTTCTGTCCCTGTGTGCCCCGCGACTGGCTGGCAACCAGTTCAGGATGTCACCTGCCCACTGCCTGAAGTTAGCTGGGATGGGCTCCAGCACCCCCGCGACCCTACTGAGGATAAGCGGTGCAGATAATGGATAGATGGCTGGATATATATGGACCATTTTTGTTTGTCGAGCCGGATGAAATAGCCCGACGCATTTGGCCCTCGGGCCGTGGTTTGCCCACCACTGATCTGGGTGCTCAGCACTCTCAAAGCTTAAAACCTGAAATCGGCCCTCGTTTAGTTTTTTATTCTGAATGTATTTTTAGAAGGATAAAATAAACTATTCTCAATCTGTATTCTGCATAGACGCGCTGTCATTATTTTTGGCCAAATGTTGACATCTTGTGGTCAAAATGAGAACTGTATGCCTTGCCCTTGGAATTTGTATGGACTCTCTCAACTCCAAGCGGCTGTGACGAGGCAAATCTGATTAAAAAAATAATAATTTTATCGGCAAGATCTACGACAGCCAGCTAAAACGCCAGATGATTTGAATAAGGTATTGTAGAGCGGGTTCCTGACGCAAAACCACTCAAAAAACAGGGGCCAGATTCAGTATTGATTTAGATGTTTCCAACCTTTATCAATCACAATTGACCCATTACCTGACCCAAGTGTGTCTGAGGAGGGAAACCTCCTTTACTCAAGCGCCTGATTGTTCTCACGGGGATTACCTCCTCCAGCACACTTTATTTAAATGTTATCTGGAATTTATGCAGTAGCCGGCTAATGATCCTGATAATTTGTTCTCAATGGGTTCCTTCCTGCTAACTGAAGCATTTCATACATTTTACTATAAAGGATTCTATACGATTAAATCTATCTATCTATCTACCTTGGTCATATCCCTCAAGAGGGGTGACCGACAGCAAGACACACACATACAATAACAAAAAAATAATAATGAAAAAAATAAACCCACACAACATTTTTTGGACCATGGCCAACCCAATTGCCCAAACACCCAAACAAGTTAGCACCTTGGCACCCAAGATGGTGATGCTTTCGTCCCTCCAGATGAAACGGGACACCAGAAAGCGGCCATGTCACTCGGGTCAGGGTGACACAACACACTCTTTTGTTCAACAGCAGGGCCCGACAGCTTTCACTGGTTTACCCCTGGCTCATCATACGGGTGCCCAGCCCATCCTTAAGAACGCGTCCACAATCCCACTATCCTTTCACAACACCTCTCCACTCCTTTCTATCACCAACAAGAGCTCTAGCTTCCATTATATTTAGACCTCTTTCCTGCAGTGCACTCATAACACCATCCTTCCACGTCAATTGTGGCCTTCCTCTTGGTCTCCTTCCATTGACTTCTGCTCTGTAGATCCTCTTCAACATTCGCTCCTCATCCATCCTCTCTATGTGTCCAAACCAACCAAGTACTCTCTTATAAACACGCTTGCTCAGTTCCACGACTACTCTAGTTCTGTCTGTCACAATTTCATTTCTCAGTCTATCCAATCTTGACACTCCTAACATAGTCCTCAAACACTTCATCTCAAAAACATTCAACTTCCTTCTTAAATCTGCGTTCAGGCTCCAAGTCTCTGCACCATACAACACAGTCGGCACAATCACACTCTCATACAGTCCCCTCTTAACATCCATACTCATACTCTTGTTGTTCATCACTCTCCTCAGAGCACCCAAAACCTTGCTTCCTTGATTCACTCTGTGCAATACCTCGCACTCCATTTCACCAACTGCGGCCACATCACAACCCAAGTACCTAAAGCTTTCAACTTCTTCCAGCACCTGTCCATGCAACCTGATTTCTAACGTCATGCCGACTCCATCACATGAACACTTCACCTTACTCAGTCTATCCAATCTTGTCACTCCTAACATAGTCCTCATAGTCGCGTCTACGAGATTGTTTCAGATTCCTACTATAGCAGAATTCTGGATTGAGACTTTTTATCTTGAAAAGTTTCGGGTAAGTATCTCGGACGATTGGCGCAAGGTAAGTGCCGCGCACAATTGTTTTACAGTCGGAAGCTGCTGCCAATCGTTGTTGAAGGGCATCCCCTCCCACGGCTGCTAAGACGCTCTTTGGCATCCGACGCTTACAAGTGAGTATGGGTTGCTGTAAAGGTTGCTCCCGTGTCCGTAGGCAAGTAGCCCTTCTAGAGGGACGTGTCCGTGAGCTAGAGCAGTTAAAACGGAAAATGTTAGGTGCCTCGGACACCACTGCTAGCGTGGGTTGTAGCGAACCTGCTAGTCCGGTTACCACTAGCCCTAAACGGCATGCTAATCGCGGTGAGCCATTTCAGACGCATAACAAGTTCAGCCCCCTAGCTATTCCCACTCCACCCCGGTCTACTGGCTCCCGCACCCTAGTTATAGGTGACTCCATCACCCGTAACATAAAGCTTAGCACCCCAGCAACGGTTATGTGTATTTCTGGGGCCAGAGCACCCGACATTGAGGCTAATTTGAGGGAGCTGACGAGCAAACCTAGACACCAGGACAGGGCTAGCTACACCGATATAGTCATTCACGTCGGCTCTAATGATACTAGAATGAGACAATCTGAGATTACAAAGAAAAATATTGCTCGGACCTGTAATCTCGCCAGAAAGATGAGTCAGCATCGAGTAATTGTCTCTGGCCCCTTGCCTGCGAGAGGCAATGATGAGAGGTTTAGCAGACTAGTCTCGCTAAACCGGTGGCTGGCAAGTTTTTGCAATCAGAAGGGATTTAGGTTTGTGGATAACTGGCCTGCTTTCTGGGGCCGACCTGACCTGCTGAGGAAGGTGCTCTCACTCTTTCTAAAAATATAGATTACTGTTTAAGCCTTCCATGACAAGGCACACTAGTGCAGGCCAGGTCACAGGTGATTAGTGAACCTGTAACCATGGGTGTGGAGTCTGTAACACTAGAGCTAACTAGCGCTATGCTAGATTCATGCAATTCACATAGTTTTTGTAGTTTAGAGCGTTCTACTGACTGCACCATACACCCTGATTTATACTCTCCTATAGCATCTTCTTCTGTGCTTCTTACTTCTGTTTCTCCCTTGTTAGGTGAGGAGGGAGAAGAAATAACATTATTTTCTACCAATAGTCATCCTGCTACTCCACCTGTAAACAATATTCCTGTGGTATGGAATTCGTGCCGCATCTGCCGTCATGCAAGGCACAAGACCCGGGACCGGCAGTATAATCCTGTGGAGGTTACCACTAAGGTTGCCATTAAGGTTCAAAACTCGCGAAAGGTTTCAGCTCAGTCCACAGTGCTGAATCTTGGCCTTCTGAATATTAGATCACTAGCCTCCAAGGCTTTACTTGTCAATGACCTTATTAATGAACACAATCTTAACCTTATTGGCCTTTGTGAGACCTGGTTAAAACCAAATGAGTTTGTAGTGTTGAATGAGGCTTCTCCCCCTAACTTTGTGAGTTCGCACTTGGTACGACCATGCAAAAAAGGTGGAGGTGTTGCTCTTATATCGGAAGATAAGTTGAAATTTACTCCTAATACCCCTACTAGTTTTAAAACGTTTGAAGCACTTGTTATGAGGTCCTTAATGTCAACACCAATTTATTTAGTTGTTGTGTATCGCCCACCTGGACCATACTCAAATTTTTTGGAAGAATTTTCGGAACTGTTAACAGACTTAGTAACTTATGCGGACAATGTTGTAATTATTGGTGATTTTAATGTTCACATAAACTCCCCATCAAATTCACTTGCAATTGCATTTAAGTCACTGATTGATACATTTGGTTTCAATCAAATAGTTGATGTGCCCACTCATAAAGATGGGAACACTCTAGATCTCGTCCTGACCCGTGGCGTAGTAGCCTCAAATGTTACAGTGTTACCGTATCCTAATGCCATCTCTGATCACTATCTTGTTAAATGTGAGGTGCTGTTTAATGTTTACTGTGATTTACTGTGACTGTGAAAATGTAGGCTTTAGCAGTCGCAATATCCGACCTGAAACGGTTTTAGCCTTAAAAGAATTATTACCTACGGTAACTGCAGCCTTCCCTTCGTACACTGGGTCTGTTGACTCACTTACAAACAACTTCAATACTGCTTTGGTTAATGTTCTTGATTCTGTGGCGCCCCTAAAGTATAAATTCCGACCCAAGAAGAATACACCTTGGTTTACTGAAGAAACTAGGTTACTCAAACAAAGTTGCAGAAAAATTGAACGAAAATGGCGCACTACTAAGCTGGAGGTTTTTCGACTGGCCTGGTGTGACAGTTTGCTGAAATATAAAGTAGCTCTTGCCTCAGCTAAAGCTTCGTTTTTCTCTAAGATTATTGTTAAACATAAGAATAATCCGAAATTTTTGTTTGACACAGTGGCGAAACTCACCAGACAACAACTTAACCCAAATGGTTGCACTTATTCTGCTAACGACATTATGGAATTTTTTAATAAAAAGATTCAACTAATCAGGAATGAAATTTCAAAAGAACACTCTGTTTCCTCCTCCTATATCAAAAATGTGGAGGTGTTAGGTATGGACCGTGTCGGCGGTTGTTCAGAAACATTCTCCAGTTTCAATGATTTGTCCCTTGATAATCTAACACAGATGGTCAGTAGGGCCAAACAAACTACGTGCCTGCTTGATCCGTTTCCAGCTTCACTGGTGAAGGATTTGTTTGGGATCTTAGGACCATCAGTTTTAAATATTATTGATACATCGCTATCCTCGGGTATTGTTCCTGTAGCCTTCAAGTCTGCCGTCATTAAGCCTACGCTTAAGCGACCTAACCTTGACCCAGAAAGCCTAGGTAATTATAGGCCAGTGTCAAATCTGCCATTTTTTGCGAAATTACTCGAAAAGGTCGTTGCACAGCAGCTAAATGACTTCATGTCAGAAAATAACGTTTTTGAAACTGTCCAGTCAGCATTTAGGGCAAATCACTCTACTGAGACAGCCCTGGCTAAAGTAACCAATGATCTCCTTTTAACAATAGATTCCGGTGCCTCATCAATGTTACTGCTGCTGGATCTCAGCGCTGCTTTTGATACGGTCGACCACAACATATTATTGGTTCGTCTAGAACGCATTGGTATCTCAGGAACTGTACTCTCGTGGTTTAGGTCCTACCCGTCAGACAGGATGCAATGTGTTAACTAAGGCAATCTGACCTCTAAACAATCTAATGTTCTCAATGTTTCCTCAGATTCAGCCACAAGCGCTGTCATCTGCAAACAACAACTGACTTACCTGCCACACTGTTCCACTGTTGTCCATCATGTCTACACCTCTGCCAAATACTCTTGCATTCACCTCTCTCACCACACCATCCATGTACACATTAAACAGCCATGGTGACATCACACACACCTGTCTCACACCAGTCAACACAGGGAACCACTCACTTGTCTCACTCCCTACTCTTACACATGCTCTGCTGCTCATATAAAAACTCTTCAATGCTTCCAACAACTTTCCACCCACTCCATACATCACCATCACTTGCCGCAACGCCTCTCTATCAACTCTGTCATACGCCTTTTCCAAGTCCATGAAAGCCAAATAAACATCCTTACCTTTTGCAAAATATTTCTCACACACCTGTCGTACTGCAAACACCTGATCCACACATCCTCTTCCTTTCCTGAAACCACTCTGCTCCTCCATCACCACCTCATTCGTTCTTTCTTTCACTCTCTTAATCAAGACTCTTCCATACAACTTACCCGGCACAGACAACAAACTGATATCTCTCGAATTGCTACATTTATACTTATCACCTTTACCCTTATTCAATGGCACCACACATGCACTACACCAATCAACAGGAACCACACCACTTAAAAAGCATACATTCAACAAGCGTACTAACCAGTCAATCATAGCTGTGCCACCTTTTTTCAGGCATTCAGCAGTACAACCATCCAACCCAGGTGCCTTCCCCCTTTCATTTCTTTCACTGCCTTTTGCACCTCTCATGTTTCCAGAGGCTTCACATTTAAATCACCCAACACGGGCATTCTCTCCATACCATCGATCGCCTCGACTCTCACTTCTCTCCCATTCTCCACATTTAGCAACTCCTCAAAATACTCTGCCCATCTCGTCCTGACTGCACTACCGCTAACCAGCAATCTGCCATCCTTATCTTTCACTTTCTCTACCTTTCCAGACTCCCTGTTTCTTACTCTTTTCACTTCTTTCCAGAACACTTTTCTCCTTTCCTCAAAGTTCACTCTTATCTTTCGACACTATTCATCATTTGCTTTCCTTTTCGCTGCTTCCACTTCCGCTTTTACCAACCTTTTCTTCACTTTATATCTTTCATACGCATCGCCACTCTTATCTTACAGCCACTCCTCAAAGGCACGTCTCTTTTCTGTCACAGCCTCTGATACCTCATCATTCCACCATTCACTTCTTTTCCTAATACCTCGACCAACTTTTCTCATTCCACACACTTCTATTGCACTCCTCAACACTGCCCTTTTTAAACCACGTCCGTTCAATTTCCACACTCTCCATTACTCTTCCACTAACCCGTTCATACTCTTTCCTTATCCTCTCTTTAAACTCTCTTTCCTTTTCTGCCTTATTCAACTCTGACATTTTCACCTCTTCCCTCACACTCTTCTTATAACTAGCCCTCCACGGTCCATTTATTCTCAGTTTTCCTTCCACATAAAAATGATCAGACATACCACTCATTTCACCTCTGTAAACATGCACATCCAACAATCTACTTAACATCCCTTTCTTAACCACTACATAATCCATCAGTGCTCTGTCCACCATCTTTCCACTATCCACTCTGACAAAGGTATACTTATTCACGTCCCTCTTTTTCAACAATGTATTTCCAATCACCAACTCATTATCCACACATAACTCAATCAATTTCTTCCCACTCTCATTTCTTCCTTGTACTCCATATCTACCAATCACATTTTCAACCGTTTCATCACCCACTCCAGCATTCAGGTCACCTAGTATTACCACTTTCCACCCTTCTTTCGCACTTGCCACACATTCGGACAAGTCCTTCCAGAACTCCTCTCTCCTCAGCGCTTCTTTCTGAAACAGGTCCATATGCACTTATAAACACCCATACTTCTACACCCCACTTCAACCTCACCCACATCAATCTGGAAGATATCTCTTTCCACTCCACCAGTTTTTCCTTTGCTTTCTCACTCACAAGCACAGCCACTCCTTCTCTAGCATGTCCACCCGTAACTCCAGACCTTCTACCATACATACCTCCAAGCTGTAATTCGCCCTTTCCTTTCATCTTTGTTTCACTCAGGGCTAATACATCAACCTTCCTTTTAGTCATCATCCTTCCGATCTCCTCTTTCTTCCACTCAGTCGCTTTACTTCCACATCCTCTCACATTTAATGACCCTATCACTAGGGTTTGCGAGACCTTTCGGTCTCCCGCCCCCCTTTCTTTGCCTTGCTGTGTCTTAGGGAGCAGAGATAGAGAGGAGAGGATCTCCAATCCCCTCGCTCCCTCCACTTTAGTCGCCACCTACGACACACAGCGACCATGGTGGGAGAATTCTCTTACCTCTCACAAGGAGAGGCCCCCTCACCACAGGGACAAAAAAACGATTAAAGTTACATTTATCGAGTGCAATGAAGATTTTCACCGGGTAGGCTGAAGTTCAATGTCAGGTCACGCTGATCCGAATGCGGATTGTTTTGGCTGGGGAATTTTGATAACAGGACTCTGACGGGGGGGACGGCAGGCAATGTTTGGAGAACAAGGCCCCGATGACGTAGAAACGCTCTCCTGTTTTGAGTTTCTCCACACATCGAGGCGAGGGGGTGGACCCCTTGTGGGGGTTTTCCTGGCACGTCCATGGGAGGAGCCGACACACCAGCTTGAGGGAAAAAAACGTGGGTAGAGGCAGTGTTCCCTCTAAGATGCGCGCGTGCGCAATTGCGCACTGCTCGCACATTATCAGCGCACAAGAAAATCTAGCCAGCGCACAAAAATGAGGGCTCAAAATTACTAATTAAGAAGCGACTCAAGTCAAAGTTACAGTGCATGAACGTAAAAATACATGGGTTCCCCTGACGTTGTGTCCTAAATGCGGTATTTTAAAGTCGAGTCGAAGGAGAACGAAGTTGTGTAAAGTTTGTAGAGTTTGTCGGGGAACCGGCTTCTTCGGCTCGGCTCACAAAAAAAACGGCTCTTTCGGGTCCTAAACGGCTCTTCGGGTTGTTTTTGCTTCTTTAATCCCAACATGACCAAATATTATGTAAAATTATGCACAAAATGACTTAAAGGAAGGGGGGAATAGAACAAAAAAGAAAAAAATACCAAAATGAAAAAGTAGTGAAAAGCTGAGAAAAAAAGAAACAAAAGGAAGAGAAAAAATAAGTAAAATTTAGAAAAAAGCCAGAAAAAAAGAAAAGAAAGAAATGTAGGAAAAAAAGTAAATAGAGAACAAAAAGAAAAAAGTAACAGCTCGGAAAAAATAAACACTATGAGATTTTTTTAAAGGAATTTTTAAAAAAGTAGAAAAAAACACAGAAAAAAGAAGAAAAAGTTTGTGTTCCAATCAAATAATTTCCAATTATATCAAGTGAATCTTGTTGCCAACATTGTACTTCCACTAAAAAATGTGATTAAGTACAGTTCTGTAGCTTACAACCGACTAAAGGAGCCCCCCCAAATTTTAATATTGTGCCACAAATTATATCAGGAAATAAAAAGAAATGGATAACTTGTGAAAGAATTGTAAGAACAAACAACGTTTGTAGGCCGTACAACCTTTGCAATAGTACATGAGTCAATTCATTCAAAAGAGAAAAATAATTTTGCATTGCCGGAAACTCAGCAAAATGTAACTTGATGTCAAGTTTTGGACATGTTTGATAATTAATTATCTTGCCACACTTGGGATTATGGTGGCTCACTCTTGTTTCAAGCGTTGCTCACCAACTTTGTGTGAACGCTCAGACCCGTGGAAAATTAGAGGGAACATTGGGCAGAGGGAGAGAGGCAGAAGATCGAGAGAGGAGGCTTGACGGAGACTCGAGCGACACTAATTCGGCTAATTCGTCTATTTACGATGGAGTTCACTTAGTTAAATTATTTTAAGAAATTAAATCTGCCCCCGTGTGGAAATGCCGGTCTCTTTTTCAGTTTTCCATCAAGAAACGAGCGCGCATTATTAGAAGAATGCAGGTTGTGTTGGGTTAATGGAGTCAGATAACTAATTCGAACAATTTTTTTAAACGATACATTTTAATATATTTAATTCCTAACATAACAATCCCATTTATTTACATAGGGGTGTTAGAGAAGGGAAACATCAGAAACATGCCAGAGTCCTGAAATCCATTCATGTATTACCACTTTAAACACACCTGAGTCAAATATTCAGGGTAATTAGCAGGATGATTATTTGAATCAGGAGGGGAACATGAAAAAAACATGCTGGAGTAAAGAAAGCCCTCAATGTCTCCCACCTCAAATACACCTGAATCAAAAATCCAGATTCAAATAATCAGCCAGCTAATATTTCCGTTTATGTTAATCAGATGTGTTCAAGGTGGTATACATTGACGCATGTCATGTCTCTGGCATGTTTGTTTATCTACTGATTTATACAACCAGCATGCTAATGATCCTGCTTATTTGACTAAGGTGTGTCTGAGGAGGGAAACATCAAATCCACATAGACCTATTGTACTTGAGAGCCAAAATGTTCTCAAGTGTTTCACTTTTCCAACTCGCTTCATTTAAATGATGAACTTATCAGCAATCTATAGATTGCCTATTAACGATAATGATCATTTGAACCAGGTGCATTGGAGGAGAGAATCATTGAATAGATGCATGCTTGACGCCCTTGAGGACTATACTGTGAAGAAACATGATTGGAGAACATTTATAGTTTGGTGCGATTAATATAAGTACACGATATGCAGCTGATGAGAAAGGTTTGATAGTCATTTTGGTTCAGATGTCAACAAAGTAGCCCCTGGGACATCAGGGAAATTTTGCGATTCTTTCTCACATTTGTTCAAACAATTTGGTCGGCAGGGGTTAGGGGTTGGCAGTGCCCACCCACGGACTCGCTCTGCCCAACCACCGGAACACGGATGTAGTACTGACGGCAGTCTGGGTAGCACACGTGCTATCTCACTCATAAATGAAATGAAATGAAATGAAATGAAATGATCTGAAATGATCTGCATTTATATAGCGCTTTTCAAGTCAATGACTTCCCAAAGCGCTTTACATTGTGCTTCACATTTCCCAATAGCGGCCGTGATCTGTGCAGCCATGTAAGGCGCTAACCTGCTTATTGGGGGTATTGGGGGTTCAGTGTCTTACCCAAGGACACTTCGGCATGTAACACGGACAAGCCGGGATTCGAACTGGGATCCCTTAATCCTAAAACGATCGCTCTACCTCCTGAGCTACTGCCGCCCCGAAAAAATAAAATGTTGTGTATGTCAGCAGTACAATAGAGGACTTTCCTGCCCCCTAAAGCACACAGTGAGTGTGTCATTCCCCCACAAAGGAAGCATATCCTTTTGCTGTAGTGATGGGAATTCCGTCTCTTTTTAGAGAAGTGGCTATTTCGGCTCGCCTGACTAAAAACAGCAGTCTCTTTCGGCTCCCAAGCAGCTCTTCAGATTGATTTTGTCGCTTTAATCCATCAATCCATTCTCTACCTGCACCACTGATCGTCACTAGGGTCTTCGGGGTGCTGGAGCCCAATAGGTTAAAAAAATTGTTAATGTAAAAAATGATGACCAAACTGGTAGCTTGTCGGGCTAATTGATAACAAAATGTAGCTCTCGTCTTCATCCATCCATTATCTGCCCCGCTTATCCACAGTAGGGTCGTGGGGGTGTTGGAGCCCATCCCCGCGATCTTCAGCAAGGGGCGGGGGACAGCCTGAACTGGTTGCCAGCCAGTCGCAGGATTTAATCCACGTAGCACCATTTATGACATAATGAAATGATCTGCATTTATATAGCGCTTTTCAAGTCAATGACTTCCCAAAGCGCTTTACAATGTGCTCCACATTTCCCAATAGCGGCCTTGCAGCCATGTAAGGCGCTAACCTGCTTATTGGGGATATTAGGGGTTCAGTGTCTTACCCAAGGACACTTCGACATGTAACACGGACGAGCCGGGATTCGAACTGGGATCCCTTGATCCAAAGACGAGCGCTTTACCTCCCGAGCTACTGCCGCCCATAATGCACAAAGTGCCCTAAAAGGGGGAGAAATACAGCAAAAGAAGAAAAAAAGACAACAATGAAAAAAAAGAAGAAAACAAATAAAAAAGGGAAAAAATAGAGAAAAAGAAGAAAAACATAATAAAGCAATAACAAATAAGGAAAACACTAGGAAACAGGATACAAAAAAGCAGGAAATAAATTGGAAACTATGAAAAAGCAAGAAAAACGAAATAAAAAGCTAAGAAATGTCGTGATTGCTAACTCGAGTCACCTGGAGCAATCACGTGGACGCCCTCTAATTGGCTAATTTTCCCTTCTTAAGCACGCTACGCCCAGACCTCTTGGTCTGAGGATTACGTTTGTACCCTGTATGACTCTCCTGATTAGCTGTCCCGTCTTGATCTGTCCGACCTGCTTCCGTCCCACGCTACGATCTTCTCTCCAGCCCCGGTAAACTTGACCCGCTAGACTTCCGCACTCCGATTGGCTACGTGTTCCGAAACTACCTTCCCGGCTCCGCTGCTGACGTCCGACAGCCATCACGTCTCCCGCTACCCCTGTACGCTTCGCTAAATAAAGAACTGTAACGAACACTCTGGGGTTTCCTGTTCTGTTCTGGTCCTTCTGACAGAATCCTCAGACCAGAATGGACCCGCGTTCGTACATCTGCCCCCCAAACGACTACGAAAGCCAGAACCAGCAGCGGATTCCTTCTGCAGAAAGTGCAGTTCGGCAAGCCGCTTACGATGTCGCCAATCTGGCTCAACAAGTGAGCCAGCAACGGCTTGAATTGGATCGGCTACATCAAGATTGGTCAAACCTCTCGCAAACAATGGTCCAACAAGCCGCTTCATCGATGCCCAATACCGACAGCGCCCCTTCGTGGTCCGGGTGGCGAAATCCAGCTCCGCCCTTTCCCGGTTTGCTCGGCGCCGGATTCGCTGAGCCACGAGTGGGCGCTCCAGAGAAGTTTGGGGGAGATCCCGCTCAGATCCGCCCGTTCATAGTAAATTGTAGGTTAATATTTGATCTCCAGCCCCGCAATTTTGCTACTGAAGCAGCTATGGTAGCGTTCGCCATTAATCACCTCACGGGAAGAGCGCGTCTTTGGGGAACGGCCGCCTACGAGAGAGTTGCTACGGCGTGTACGTCATTCAATCTTTTGGCTCAAGAGCTGATTAAGGTATTTGATTCGGGTTCTTCATCAGCCAATTTCTCCCGTTCGCTTCTGAACATTCGCCAGGGTAGGCGCACCGTAGCAGACTATGCGATCGATTTCCGTACGCTGGCGGCGCAAAGCCAATGGAATGAAGAGGCGTTGATCGACGCTTATTTGCATAGTTTGGCGGACTATCTCAAAGACGAGTTAGTGTCACACGCTACCCCGGGTACGTTAGATGAAGCGATTGAGTTAATTGCACGGATTGACCGCCGGGTTCAGGCTAGACGACGGGAGCGGGGAGGTCCGAATCGAGTCGTTAACCACCGACTTCCGAAGAGGGTAACGTACCGAACCCTCGGGTCCCGGCCAGCCCCATCATTGAAAAAATGGATGTGGACTGGGTCTCTCTTTCCCCTGAGGAACGCCAGCGAAGGTTCGTTGAACAATTATGTTTATACTGCGGCGGCAAGGGACATCGCGTGGCCACCTGTCCGGTAAAAGACAACGCTCGTCGGACATAGGGGGCGTCCGATTGAGCTCAGCCCTTGTATCTGCTCCCAAAAACGCTAGACCCGTTATCCAGGCTTCTCTTTACCTCTCCGATTTGACTCAGACATTCTGATTGACTCTGGCGCTGAGGTAAACATTCTCGATCTGTCCCTCGCCCGCAAGTTAGGTATACCTGTTAAGACACTCCCTAGTCCTATCTCGGCTCAAGCGTTAAATGGGCACTTGCTAGGCTCCGTTTCCCAAATAACGCTCCCTGTCTAATTAAGACTTTCCGGTAATTACAGAGAGGATTTGTTTTCACCTGCTGCACTCCCCCAGTCAACCTATAGTTCTTGGCCACCCCTGGTTGGTCTAGCATAATCCACACTTTGATTGGCGTTCTGGCTCGATTTTGGAGTGGGGTACGGACTGCCATCAAACCTGCCTGCGCGCGGCCTCTCGACCAGATCGTTCAGTTTCCCCGAAGCCTCCACCCGACCAGTCCCAGTCTCCGGAGTGCTATCATCATTTACGGGAGGTTTTTAGCAAGGCTAAGGCCTCTTCCCAGCCACCCCATCGGCCTTATGACTGCGCAATTGATCTCCCGCCCGGGTCTACTCCCCCTCGGGGTCGGCTCTATTCCCTGTCGGCTCCCGAGAGGGAGGCCATGGATACATATCAGATGCCCTGGCGGTCGGCATCATTCGACCTTCTTCTTCGCCAGCGGGAGCAGGGTTCTTCTTCGTTGGGAAGAAGGATGGATCCCTTCGACTTTGCATCAATTACCGGGGACTCAACGATATCACGATAAAGAACCGTTACCCGTTACCATTACTTGCTTCTGCCTTCGAGGTACTTCAAGAGGCTACAATATTCACAAAACTTGATCTCCCTAACGCCTACCATTTCGTCCGAATCCGGGAGGGAGACGAATGGAAGACGGCGTTCAACACCCCCACCGGCCACTACGAATACCTGGTAATGCCGTTCGGGTTAACCAACGCTCCCGCTGTCTTCCAAGCTTTGATTAATGACGTGTTACGAGATGTCCTGAACTGTTTTGTTTTTGTATACCTGGATGACATCCTAATCTTTTCCAAGTCCCAAGAGGAACATCAGAAACACGTCCAGCTCGTCCTCCGTCGCCTCTTGGAGAACTCCCTGTTTGTCAAAGCCGAGAAATGTGAGTTCCACTCCAGGGTTGTGTCATTCTTGGGCTACATCATAACCGAGGGGAAGCTAGAGATGGATCCATCCAAGGTATCGTCTGTCACTTCTTAGCCCGTTCCGGAGAATCATAAGAAGCTCCAGCAATTTCTTGGTTTCGCCAATTTCTATAGAAGGTTCATCCGTAATTACAGTTCAGTGGCGGCTCCCCTCACAGCTCTTACCAGCCCTAAGGACACTTTCCCGTGGTCCCCCGCAGCGGATGAGGCCTTAAATAAACTAAAGACTTGCTTTTCCACGGCCCCTATTCTGCAGGTACTAGACCCCGCACGGCAACTTGTGGTTGAAGTGGACGCGTCGGATGTGGGTGTTGGCGCGGTCCTGTCCCAGAGATCTTCAAAGGACCAGAAGATGCACCTGTGCGCCATCTTCTCTCGGCGTCTATCCCCGGCTGAGCGCAACTACAATGTGGGGGATCGTGAGTTGCTGGCCATTAAGTTAGCGCTAGAAGAGTGGCAGCACTGGCTGGAGGGGGTGACAGTGCCGTTTATTGTCTGGACTGACCACAAGAACTTAGAATACATCCGTTTGGCCAAGCGACTAAACCCACAACAGTCGCGTTGGTCTCTGTTTTTTGCCTGCTTCAATTTCACCCTGTCCTACAGACCCGGCTCCCGCAACGTAAAACTCGACGCCCTCTCTAGACAGTTCCAGAAACCAGAGGACCAACCCAAGGGTCCTGTTACCATTCTCCCAGCATCACGCATGGTTGCAACCGTCACATGGGACATAGAGAGGCGAGTGATTGAAGCACAACGAGACCAAGCCGGTCCCAGCTCCTGTCCCGATGGCTGATTATTTGTCCCAGAGCCCCTACGTTCGGAGGTCATACAGTGGGGGCACAATTCCCACCTGTCTTGCCACCCAGGGGCAGCGCGAACCCAAGGTTTTGTGTCACGACGTTTTTGGTGGCCTTCCATGACTAAAGACATAAAAGATTACGTCCTGGCTTGTCAAGTCCGAACCACTCTCTTGGGCCAAGCACTTACTTTGGGTGGAGAATGCGCACAACTCCCTGGTCAGCTCCTCTACGGGAATCTCTCCCTTTCAGTGTGTGTATGGCTACCAACCTCCCCTGTTCCCCAGCCAAGAGGGAGAGGCTTCCTGCCCGTCTGCGACAGCGAACGCTCGGCGCTGCCGACGTATCTGGGCCCAAGCTCGAACAGCACTCCTTCGAGCAGGCAAGTCCCATTCAACTGGGGCTAACCAACATCGAAGGCCCGTTCCGGAATATCAGGTGGGCCAAAGGGTTTGGCTCTCCTCCACCGACCTACCGCTGAGGGTGGAATCCAAGAAGCTGGCGCCTCGATTCCTTGGTCCATTCACTGTGGAGAAGATCATCAACCCCTCAGCGGTCCGTCTCCGCCTGCCAAGATCAATGAGGGTTCATCCCACCTTCCATGTATCCCGGATTAAGCCCGTCCGCCAGAGCCCATTGGCAACTGAGACTCCTCCTCCTCCGGCCCCACGCATGCTGGATGGGGACCCTGTCTACACTGTTCGTCGCCTGCTCCGCTCCCGACGCAGAGGACGTGGACTCCAATACCTGGTCGACTGGGAGGGATATGGCCCGGAAGAGAGGTCGTGGATCCCCACCCGGCAGATCCTGGACCGTTCCCTCGTGAGAGAGTTCCACCAACGACACCCGGATCAACCAGCGCCGCGCCGTGGTTGTCCCCGTGGGCCTTCTGCACGGTCACCTCCGGACCCACCCACTGCCGCCCCTTCGGATGCTGATGAGGGGGCTTCTGTCCATTCGGAGGAATTTTAGGTACTGTATTGTTTTGACTCTCTGTTTTTTGTTATGTTTTGTTTTTTCACTTGCCTTGTGTCTCGTCACTGATCGTTGGATTGTTTATTCCTTTTTTTGGGTTGTTGGAGACGTGCCTGTGGATTCAGTGACTGCCAAGGACTTCGGGTGCCTTGCCTTGGTTTCTTCTGGGTGACGTTTTGGAATTTTTTTTTTTTTTTGCCTGTTTGGATTACTTTTAACTTCTGTCTTTTTCCCTTGGAATACCTGCATTTTTTCTGCTTTTCCGTTTTTTCTGGAGTACCTGTCGGCCTGCCCGTGGATTACTTTTTGATTTTGGGACTTCTGGAGCCGTCCCTTGAGGAGGGGTTCTGTCGTGATTGCTAACTCGAGTCACCTGGAGCAATCACGTGGACGCCCTCTAATTGGCTAATTTTCCCTTCTTAAGCACGCTACGCCCAGACCTCTTGGTCTGAGGATTACTTTTGTATCCTGTATGACTCTCCTGATTACCTGTTCCGTCTTGATCTGTTTACCTGATTCTGCCTGCCTCTGATCCGACCTTCTTCCGTCCCACGCTACGATCTTCTCTCCAGCCCCGGTAAACTTGACCTGCTAGACTTCCGCACTCCGATTGGCTACGTGTTCCGAAGCTACCTTCCGGGCTCCGCTGCTGACGTCTGACAGCCATCGCGTCTCCCGCTAGCCCTGTGAGCTTCCCTAAATAAAGAACTGTAACGAACGCTCTGGGGTTTCCTGTTCTGTTCTGGTCCTTCTGACAAGAAAAAGAAACAACAGAAGAAAAAATAAAAAGGGGAAATAGAGAACAAAATAAAAAAAGAAATAAAAAAACATGAAAAAAGGAGGGAAAAAGTTGGAGGGGAAAGCAAATGAAAACAAGAAAAAAGTAAGGTTTTGGGGTCCTTTTGATCAGTATAATACCAATATTAATGTAATATTATGCATAAAAAGATTATTTTTAATTATACTTAGCAACTATAAAGTAAAGCAACAGGAATTACTGCGTGACACAACAAAATGTCAGCTCAAAATAATAACTTTAGTGCAACAACAAATAAAATATGAAATACAAGAAAAACTATACTATACTATAATTATTTTAAAAAGCTAACCGTGACACACATCCCTGAAAAACACTGGACACATACATTGAAATATTTTTCAATATAAAAAGATCAAATAACAAAAAAAATGTAACCTTACTCAACAAATGTAAAGTCAATATTTCATAGGTTGATGCCTCTTTTGCCCAAAAAGCAGTTTTTCCCCATTTTCCAATCCCCTTTTCTTTTATTTCCCCAGGAGTTGTTGGTAAAATTAAGCCCCATACTGCGGTGAAGCCCTTAAGGGAAATGTTACACACACAGACGTGGGGGGCTTCAAGATGATTCATTACCACGACTATGGCACCATGATTACAGAAAAATAAATAATACTCTTGTGTTAAATAAGCTCTTAATACAAACTATATATACATATACATGATGGGTGTATTACGAGAGCCACAGTAAGAGTGTAACATGTATTGTTTTGTGTTACTTTGTGCTAATGCAACAAGTGAAAAAAGTAGGTAAACATAAAATGCTTATTCATTTGTATTTACACACAATATTTTGTAGTTATTCGACCTAGGCGGTTTCTTTTGGCAGAGGACTTCACCTGTTTTTGAAAAAAAAGGGTCAGATGAAGCAGGGGTGCCCAAATGTTTGATAGAAGCTTTATTGTCATAAGCTCTCTCTCTACCGATAACCAGCACCAATCATCTCCCTGCTTTGTCACTGCACCCTGATCCGTTCTAACTGTCTCTTCTCATTTACTACCCGCTGTTTTGAATTCCCTGCCAACCAAGCTCTATATTTAAAGCCCTGCCTTACAGCCTATTTTTGTCAGATCGTCTGCAAAGTTTACACATGGTACATGTTTGTTTGCACTTCTGACTCTGAACCTGAACCTGGACCTATTTGACCATTCTGCCTTCTCTTCTGCCCCGCTCTTCCAGACTTGTGGTGAGTGACCCCGGACCCATATCCTCTTATTACCCCTAACGCCGCTCAGCCACTGGGGAAAACACACACACACACACACACACACACACACACACACGGACATTCTCTCCCGTTTCCCCCATCCCTAAATAAACTTTCCCAACATGACGCAATTGTGGTCCTCGTCTGTCTGATTAGTGACAGTACGATCTGACTACCATGGACCCTGTGCACGTCTCTCCCAGTATGAACCTTGACCCCTCCTCTGAACCACCCACCGCTATACAGCGCCTTGAACACACTGTAGGAGAGGTCCAATGGATGAACAGGGACATTGCGTCTTTGTTTTGGCTTGGCAAGACTCATCAGCAGCAGTTCCAGCAAAATCAGCAGCTGTTGCATCAAAAACAACAAACTCTGCACTAGCAACAAAAACTTGATGAGATCACACAGCTACTCACTCGCCTGACCCCAGCCAGTCTGCCCGTCGGTTCAGCCCAAGCCAGTTTGCCCCCTGGTCCAGTCTCGGCCACAGCTGATGCCCCGGAACCCAAGATTGGTAATCCAGAGCGATTCAATGGTGACTACCCAGGTCCGGGCGTTCCTGACAAGTTGCCGTCGGCGGTTCAACCCGCAGTCTAGGACTTTTTTCACTGAAGTGGCGAAGGTTGATTATGCAATCATTCACTTGACAGGACAAGCTCGACTCTGTGGAACAGCAGAGTTTGAACGGAAGACTCCTGCATGTGAAAACTTTCAACAGTTCGCTAAGAAGATATAGAAGGTTTTTTGACCTGGCTTCGACAACCACAGTGGCAGCCAGGGAACTGCTGATCATCCGGCAAGGCAGAAGGACCATAGCTGACTACTCCATTGACTTCCGAACCCTGGCAAGGCGAAGTACATGAAACATGGAGGCATTGGTGCACGCGTTCCTCCATAGCCTGGCTGACTACATCAAGGACGAGTTGGTCTCCCATGAACAGCCTTCCACCCTTAATGAAGCCATCCTCCGGACTGCCCGGATTGACCGAAGGATACAGACCCGCCGTTGTGAGAGGGGGCGCCAAAACCCACCAGCCACCAACACTCGCTTGTGAAATTCCACTGCACCCCTGTCTTCCACCGCTACTAGCCAGCTGGATCAACCTGACCCCATGGAGATTGTGCAAGCCTCACTCACGAATAGCGTCAGCCCTTTAAAAGGCCCAGGCGCAACGGACGTAGAAGGGGTCTGAACCTACCTTTGTCAGATCATCTGCAAAGCCTACACCCGGAACCTGTTTGCCTGCGCTTCTGACTCTGAACCTGGACCTATTTGACCTTTCTCCCTTCTCTTCTGCCCCGGCCTTCTAGACTCGTGGTGGGTGAGCCCAGACAAACCACGCTCAAACCTAGCGAATAATTTCCTGAATCAGTCATGTGGTACACCGCTTACTTCATTAGCACACACTTCGACTCACGGTTCATGAACCACTCATTTGAAATACTCGGCACATGCTTCAGGGATTCAAACCGAGGAGCACATCACATCAGCCTCCTCTGCTATAAATACCCTGGATACCCTAACTTTGCTGACCCATTTTTATTTCTGATGCCTTTCACTCTCCGAAACAACAAGTCTTAGCCTTCCATGCTCCAGTTTTGCCACCCAAAGACCCGCCACACTGTCACCTTCTCTGGTTCCCACCTTGTCCCACAATCCTTCATTCAAGCCATCTTCCTTAAAGGTTTTCCCAATTCTTCACTTAAATAATTTTTTTCACCTCAAGACCCCCTCTTTGGTTTCCCTCGCAAGCCTCCCTCTCAAGATCTCCTCCTCTGCTATCCCGGTCCCACAACTCCTTCTCACCCGTAAAGATTTAAGTTGTTGCTGTTTGAATAAAAGGCCCCCTAGTGGGATTTGACCACATCCCTTGTGGCCTGCGATTTGGTCTGTCTGACACAACAGCCCAGAATCCATGAAAAATGCATATTGACCAATAAGAAGAGGTTAAAAGCGTCTGGAATGGAGCCCACTGTTTAATGAAGCCTTGTGATAATGAAGCCTGTTTTAAGCTGTTGCTGGATTTGCACTACTGTGCAAATATTTTTTGGGCGGGTAATACTGGTTGTGCCCCCCACCCACACACACACAGATTTGATACACTCCCCCCTCCCGTGACTCATGTCTGGTGACGCCACTTCCAAGCGGTATCTTAAAAATGGAGGGCAATGAGTCGATTTGCGTTTATCGTTTAAAATTCCTTCCTAGTGAACTCATGTTACTTTCGATAAAAGGAAATAATGAAATACATGTGTGAACTGGAAGGGCTGATTTTTTTTACAGATCCCTGTCAACCACCTGCAGACACATAATCGCACTTGAAATCCGTGGCATGCACAGAAAATTTGGACAAAACACCAAAATAAATAATACATAAAAGCAGAATGTAAAAAAAAAATGAAATAAAAATACAAAAAGATATTCCCTCCTCTGCCCCCACCCCAAACACTTTTGGAAATATTGCCATATTTCAGGCTTTAAACTTATAGACTTAAAAAAAAACATAATGGACACAACTGTGAAAAAACACCAAATGTATTCAACATTTTATGTTTTGATAACAAATAATAAAACGAAAACTCGGTGTTGCAAAGATATTGGCCCTGTTAGAGTTAATACTTTGTAAAATCTCCTTTTGCTCTTTTTGGGTATCTTTTTGCGCATCTCAAAACGAAATTCCTTAAGATCCTTAAGGTTTGATGAGGATCGTTTGTGCTCAGCATTATTTAGATCTTTCCACAAATCGGATTCAATTCTGGACTTTGACTTGGAAATTCTAACACCTTTTATATTGATTGTTTTAAACCACTCCATTGTAGATTTTGCTTTATGTTGAGGATCGTTGTCCTGTTGGAAGGTGAACCTGCCCCATTCTCTGGTCTCTTGCAGACTCAAATGGATTTTCATTCAGAAACGCCCTGTATTTGGCGACATCCATGTTCCCATCAACTCAAATGATCTTCCCAGTCACTGCTGAAGAAAAATAACCCCAAAGCACGATGATGCCACCTCTATGTTTGACAGTGGGGATGGTGTTTTCAAGGTGATGTGCAGTGTTGCTCTTATGCCAGACATAACAGTTTACATTCAGCCCATAAAGTTCAATTTCTGTCTCATCTGACCAGAGCACCTTGTTTCTTATGTTATCTGTGTCTGTCATGTAGCTTATGGCATACGCCAAACATGCCTTTTTATGGTATTCTTTCAGAAACGGCTTTCTTCTTCCCACGGAGTACAACTGTGAGTTGTGAGATTGTCCCATCTCAGATGTGACCATGGATTTCTTGGTTGCTTCACTGATTAGTTTCCCCCTGTTTGAACCGGAACTTTAGATAAACGGCCAGGTCTTTATAGGTGTGCAGTGATTTTATGCTCTTTCCATTTTGATACTACTGCTTGCATCATGCTCAGTAAGATGTCTAAATGTTGCGAAATCTTCTTGTATCCCATCCTGCTTTAAACGTTTTCACAATTTTATCCTGGACTTACCTGGTGTGTTCTTTGGTCTTCAATTTAATGCTGTTTGTTCTCTGGTGTCTGCTTTCACAGACATATGACCCCGTCACAGAGCAGGAGAATTTAAACGGAGCCTTAATGCAATCTGTTTGTCATTGTTAGTCATTTAGGTCGACAGTGGCTCATTCATAAGTCATCAGGGAACTTCTGGAGTCAGTTGCTTGAACTGAGAGAACAGAGGGCCAATATTTTTGCAACACTTACTTTTGTGTTTTTTTCGATGTAAATATAATGTGAAATTTAGAAACAATTTTGTTCCACTTCATGATTGTGTCACCGATGTTGGTAAGTCTTAGAAAATATGTTCAGTTTTATTAGCTTTTAAATTGGAGTTTGAAATGTGTCAATATAACAGAGTTCATGGGCGGACGGTACTTTCGCTAAGCACTGTATATACTGTATTTTTTGTACTAAGGCACGGCTATAAAACCCCAGTTGGCCCAGAATTTGATTGTCTTTTCTATTTCTACCCATAATAATGGGTCATAAGAAAGAAAGTGATAAGGGAAAGGAAAAGTGGAAAACAGTGACAACCATTGAGACAAAGAAGGAAACGATTACAAAATATGAAAATGGTGTACGGATGTCTGCCATTGAAGCGCTGCTGGAAGGTACAGTAAATGGTTTAGAAATGTTATATTTTTAGCTTTTTACCAGTATATGAACCTTTATTAAAAACATTATTAGATAATTATTGATGTTTAGGTTCGTGTTTCATTCATATTTAGCATTTCTTTTCATTTGCAGCTCTTTAATGCGACGTGGGCTTATATGTAATTATATAACGTACTTGAAGTAATTTTGGTTATGCTGGTATTTTTTTCTTAAACGGTGTTTATATATTATACTATATCTGCACTAAATCAAACAATCATTTCATTTGATCAATTTTAGAAGTCGAATGTTGCTTGCTAATAGGGTGGAATGGTGGGTCATGAAGTCATACCAGTTAAGAACTACTACCCTAATACAAGGCAGATGTTTCATTACCTGACTCTACTTCTAACAGATACAACCTAGTAATAACATAATAATAACATATTAATAACATTGTAGCTTATTTTAGAAACGCATATCAAACTGGTAGCTCTTTGCGTTAATGAATAACAAAAAAGTACCTCTTAGCTGCAAAATGTTGCTGACCCCTGTATTAGACAGAAAATATTAGTTATTTTTGTTCCATTTAAAGTTTTTTTCTTTTTCTGTAAAAAAAGGGAAGAAGAAACTGAAAACCCACAAAATCAATGACTTTAAGTTAGGCAGGGTCACAGCCTTTTAAACCTGATGGCGCCAGGTAGAACACTCCAAAGTCGCAGAGCCAGAACCAGCAGACTCAAGGGACAGCTTCTTCCATTAGGCTGTCAGGACACTGTACTCTCTCCCTACCCTGCCCCCTCCACACCTCTGCCTTCTACAAAGGCAATGCAAAACTGCTCTATATAGATTCAGGCTATACTTTGCAATTGTTTTTTTCTATACCAGGGGTCTCCTACCTTTTTCAATCTGAGGGCTACTTTTTGTTAATAATTAGAGCAAAGAGCACCCATTTTGAAATTCATTTCTAAAATAGATACTTGGCTAGATTGCTTTCAAAATACCTAAAAATAACTTCATAGTTAGCCATAAAAGTAAGCAGGGGGATAAAACTATAAGGGAACTAGAGCGCTAGCTAAAAGAGTAAAATGATACTACTTAATAGCCAGGTAGAAAGCTAAGAGGAAAAAAACAAAAGTAGCTATGTAGCTAGGTCGAAAGGAGCCCCAAAATTAGCTTGATAACTAGTAAATAAAAGGTAAAATGTTAGCTAGATAGTATGCAAAAAAAGCTAGACATATAGCTTAATAAAGGGCTAAAAAGGTTGGAAGATAGCTAGCTATAGAGTTAAAAAGGTAGCCAGACAGCGAGCTAAAAAAATATTATTTGCTCATTTGCTTTATAAAACATGAATCAGAATTTATTTTGTTGTATTTCCTGTAGATAAATACATACATTGGTTTAATACATGAACAGCTTCTAATTCTTTTTGTTAATTGCTTAAATATAATTATCAATACTTAAAAAAGATTGGTTTTGATCCATGAAACCCACGAACTGGAATGTATTTATTTGAATTTCTAAAATAACAACCTAGAATGTTCTCACTATGTTTTACTATGTTTTTGTCAGGTCAATTATTAAAAATACGGTTAAACAGACTCAGTTATTAGTCACTCAGAAAAAAAATTATTTGACTAGAAAATCACAATTACCCAGCACTGTTGAGCTATGTTCAGAACAGGGCTGCGGGCACCTAAACTGTCCTTAAAGGGCACCAAGTTGGAACCCCCTGTTTCAAACCATATATTTTTTACGCATTTTTCTCTTTTTTGACCAGGGATCTCCAATCATTTTTTAGCTGAGAGTTACTCATTGCTACTTATTAGTGCAAAGTGTACCCAGTGTACCCCATATACATGTCTAAAATAATAACTTATCTTGTTCTGCTTACTATGTTGTTAACATGTTATGATCAGGTTGATAATTGGAAGTAGAAAGAAGAAAGAGAGAGAGAGAAAATAAAAACGTAGAAAAGGCCAGAAAGGGGAAGACAAAGAGGGAAAGAAAGTGAGACCGAAAGAGAAAAAAAAAGAAAGAAATTCAGGGAGAAAGACAGCAACAACAAAAAATAATTTCCTCAGAAAATGTTAATGACCCAGCACGAGCGGCATATTTTCAGAATAGGACCTCTGTTGTTATGGAAAAGCTACAATGGAATGGTTCTCCAAAACACATATCGAGGTGCTGAAATGGCCAAGTTAAAGTCCAGACCTCAATCCAATTGAGAATCTGTGGAAAGAACTGAAAACGGCTGTTCACAAACGCTTTCCATCCGACCTCACTGAGCTCGAACTGTTTTGCAAGGAGGAATGGGCAAAAATATCAGTTTCTCGATGTGCAAAACTGATTGAGACATAACCGAAGCAACTTGCAGCTGTAATCTCAGCAAAAGGTGGCGCTACAAAGTATTAACTCAATGGGGCTGATTAATTATGCACACCCACTTTTTAGTTTTTTATTTGTTAAAAATGTTTAAAATATCCAATAAAGTGCGTTCCACTTCATGTCCCACTTATTGTTGATTCTTCACAAGAAATTAGAGTTTTATATATTTTCGTTTGAATTCTGAAATGTGGCAAAAGGTCACAAAGTTCAAGGGGGCCAAATAGTTGCAGAGGTTTTAATTCATGCGTTTATTACTTCTCGGCTTGATTACTGTAATGTATTGCTTTCTGGTCTACCGATGTCTAGCATCAAAAGTTTGCAGCTGGTTCAGAATGCGGCAGCGAGACTCTTGACTAAGACAAAAAAGTTTGAGCATATTACTCCTGTATTGGCCAACTTGCACTGGCTCCCAGTCCACTTAAGATGTGACTTTAAGGTTCTCTTATTAACATACAAATGTTTGCATGGACTTGCACCCTCTTATCTCTCTGATTTGATTTCCCCCTATGTTCCTGCACGGAGCCTCCGCTCGGAAAATGCCGGTCTACTTGTGACTCCATGAGCCAAGAAGTCTGCAGGCTCGAGAGCGTTCTCCATCCGGGCCCTGGTGCTATGGAATGCCCTGCCTTTGGAGATAAGATCTGTAACCTCAATGGAAGTTTTTAAATCAAGGCTTAAGACACACTTCTATTCCAAAGCTTATGATTGATGCTCACCTCATATTCTGTATTGTCCTGTCTTTTTCCGACTGCCTGCCTGGTGGTGATACGAAGGAGAAGGACGATTTGAGATGAGTCAGCGGAGCAGCGTCGACCTGAAGCATGAAACGCCTGCATTGACCAGCCGGCAGAGATGGGAAGCTGCGTCGTTGCTGTCATACACTTTCCGGACAAATTTCAACATGTTAGCTAGTCTTCTCTTTTATTGATGTTTACTATTGTTTGTGTACTGTAATGCTAAATCTTTTCCACCCTGGTCATCCTGGAAGAGGGATTACCACTTATGAGGCCGCTTCTCAAGGTTTCTTTTTTTCTCACGCTGAGGTTTTGAATTTTTCCTCGCCCACGTGTTGGTTTTAGATCAGGTAATGGTGTAATTGTAATCCTGTGCAGTTCTTTGAGATATTTTTGTGATTAAGGGCTATATAAATAAATGTGACCTGACTTGACTTGAATAGTTTCGCAAGCCACTGTACATAGCTGTTGTTTATTATTTGTTTTATGTCTTAATAGTTGCACGTTTGCATGTGGGGGAGAGGAAGTAATGTCATCCGTTCTTTATGTTGTGCATATAGCATATATGACAATAAAGTTGAAAGTTAACGTTAACAACAAGGGAAAATGGCCGTTATAAATGAACGCACCCCTAATGGTACTCTTTAGGGAAATAAAATCAGTTTGAAAGAACACACATTATTCAAGCATGTTAACGTTTCCACGGGACAACAATTGCCATTCAACATGTGCTCCACTTTACAGCCTCGCCTTTACATGAACCATTCAAAGGCTAACATGTACTTTTATGTTTTTTACTGCCTTTTCTTTTCCTTTTACTTGGACCGTAAAGACCACAAAAAAACGGCCTCTCGTCATTTAGTTGGGTTTGTGTTTTACCCGAAATATTCTTGTACTTTCACGCTCTGCTTAATGGGAAAAACGTGGGTTCTACGAAAACATTTGACTTGGAAAAATGCATAATTGTAACAATGTCAACATAACAGTCTAATAAAAATTCATATCCTATCCTTGTTCTCCTCGAGGTCTCCAACATGATACCCACGGACACCAGGGTGTCCCCTTAGGACAGCCGAGGTTCCCGTGAACCTGTTCTGAGAATAGCTCATCAGTGCTGGGTTACTCTTATTTTCTGGTAGCACTGGGTCATTGTTATTTCCAAATAAAATTATTTTTATTTGAGTATATCTAACCGTACTTTCAAAAATGAATCTGGTAATAACATAGCAATACTGTTGTAACAACACAGTAATAACTTGATAAATTGTTCTTTTTAGGGTTTGTATATCTTTTTCATAGGTAATGCCAAGAACTGTTTAACGACCAAACGCCAATTTTTCAGTTTCTCCTGTACTATTAGAAAATAAATCTATTTACCATGTAAAATGTAACATTACAGCTAGACTTATGCTGGACTTGTCTGTCTATTTGCAATGAGAGCCGTGTCGGCGTCATTTTTTAAAGAATTGTTTGCTTATCTTCATTTTTTGCATGGTCAGAGAAAGAGAAAGAAAGCAACAATTTTCCACCATTTACAAGCACTTTACCCAAAACTCAAGTACTCTTTACACCTTGAAATTTTCCAAGATTTCAAGCACCCGCACAAACCCTCTATTTATAAAATGAAATGAAATGATCAGCATTTATATAGCGCTTTTCAAGTCAATGACTTCCCAAAGCGCTTTACAATGTGCTCCACATTTCCCAATAGCGGCCTTGCAGCCATGTAAGGCGCTAACCTGCTTATTGGGGGTATTAGGGGTTCAGTGTCTTACCCAAGGACACTTCGACATGTAACACGGACGAGCCGGGATTCGAACTGGGATCCCTTGATCCCAAGACGAGCGCTCTACCTCCTGAGCTACTGTATAAATATATACATTGTGCCCTTTACGCTAAATAGTAACAAAAAGTAGCTCTCGGCTTGAAAAAGGTTGGAGACCCTTGCTCTAGCCCATTTCTATGTTATATTTTTTGTAATAAACAAAAACCAAATGCTCCTCCCTGTCGCTAGAGGGCAGTAAAGGCGTACAAGAGCTGATGACCAGTCTAGTTTTTTCTTAAAGACAATGTTGTGCAGTATTTTCTCAGCTTCAGCAGGCCCAGCCTAGTAGTTTAATCAGAAGTGATTGCCCAATCACTGCTAAGACTCTCATTTTATTTTTTTGTTTTTTAAGCAGCAATTGCGTCAACCATACTTTTATTTATAGCTCCCACTTAGGTTTTTGGTAAGTTGGTTCAGATGTAAATCTGCATTTACTCAACCGTAGAAAATAAACAAAATGTTAACACGTTCAATTCTTAATATGAATATTATGTTTTTTTGTGAATAAGCGTGTTGTGCTCGATGGTACAAAGTATTTAAAAATGACTTCACCCCCTCTACTACTTTACTTTAATGTCATATTGACATATTTACATGAACTGTTTTTTAGTTTTTTTTTTTTTTAATACATAATATTATTTATATAAAGGCAATGTCTGAAACTCATGACAAAAATTACCGGACACCAGGCAACTTTTCAGAGTTGTCTGCCCAGCCATAAAGTTGCCTGCCCCCTTTTTCACAACTTGAAACACAATAAGGCGACTAATCGTAAAAAAAAAACATTGTTGCAAAGTATTAGGGATTGATAACCAGAATATAAAACAGAACAACACTTTAAAATTAAGCTTATTATACATCTACTTATAACATTCATTGCATGTATATGACATCGCAGTTTTCCATCTGCGATCAGTATGTACCTGTATTTACTCATCTTCATTCGTGCAATGTTTGCGTTGTGTCGTCTGCTACAAGCCACGTGAACTCCTCTTTTCACGATGCTTTTAATGTACGTTTACGTTTTGTAGAGTATTAATATTGTCAGCTTCTTTTGAATATTTCTTCTGGGGCTGAGGTTTTGGCTTGATTCCTAACCAATTTTTCTTGTTTTCTCTGTGCATGTCATGTTTGCCATGGCGCCCAATTGGCCGCGCCCGTGTGTGTCACGGTTGCCGTGGTGCACAATTGGTTCCGCTCGTGTGTGTCACGGTTGCCATGGTGCCCAATTGGCCCCGCCCGTGTGGTGCCAGCTGCAGCTCGTTGAGAGATTGACTTTCTGTTTATATAAAGCTCAGCGCTCACATGATTCAGTGTCAGCCCGTCAAACGAACTTCTGCTCCACAAGATGTGGGTTCTGACTCGGTCCTGATTGCCTGTTGATTTTTTTTCAGTCCGGTATTGTTCCCGTTTATTTTTGTCCTGTTTTATTTCGGGTTCCAGTTTTGTTTCCGTCTATTTTCGTCCTGTTTATTGTTTTCTCTAGTTTCTCCTGTTAGTTATCGATATCCTGATTTGTTGTCATTCCTGTCTGTCCATTCCTGTCCGATATCGACTCCATCTGTCTGCTATCAACTCGGGCTATTGAAATCGGTCTCGTTGGTCTCTGGCCAACTGTCCTTCCGCGCCAGACCAACTTCCTAACGTGCATGACTCCCCATTTCCTGTAAAATAAAAGGCTTGTGTGAGAAACGTCACGCAATTGGGTCCTGTATCTGTTCTGGTTCTGACAGTGTTCTTTGGAAAATGATATGCAAATGCACGACCTTATAACGGTCGGGAAAGTCGGGATCCACGAAGTTATTCGATGCGGGCTTCTGATTGGCTGCCAAGTATGCAAATTGGCAAACGAACCAAAATTTCCAAACTGAACCAAGATTTCAAAATCGGAATAAAGCAAACATTTGATTTGAAAAAAAATCTTTCGGGTTGTTTTTTTTTGAGGGGAGAAACGTTTTGTAAGTTGTACGCCCGACGTAAAAGATGCACGCCCCGGGCGTACGGACAGACGTTATTTCAGACATTGATAAAGGGAACATCCGACTCATGACCTTCTCTACATATTTCCTGTTCTTGAAACCAAAGCTAGCAGTTTTTTCTTTTTCTTTAGCACAAGCTAATTTTTAACAGAGTAGGCATATTTTTTTTATTACTGTCTCTGACTGCAAGCGTAGCAGCCTGGCAATGTGTTGGACTATTTTGGCAGCCAGCCAGCACAGCAATCTATCACGAAGCTTAGAAACTAGATACCTTCTCTGCAGCAGAAAGCGTAATTGTGGTCAATTTACGACTAGTTGCTCTGAACATTTCCTGGTTGTAAAACAGATGTTATCTGTATTTATCAAAACATTTTTTCTTAAACGAGGCTGGTATTTACCAGTGACGATACCCTCCCTATAGTGGGATATCTGTCTTGGGGTAGTTCTCAATACCAGTATGGGCTGCCTAATACTAACTCTTCTCCGAACAGACAATATAAATAATAAATAAAATCTCGCATATTTTATATATTTTTGAAATCATATTGGTCTTTTAGTCGGGAGGTAATTTCATCTATTAATATTAGCACGTGCTCCCATTGATGCCCACTCAAGAGATGAGTATCAGTATCGGTATCTGTGTGGAGAAAAAGTGTGATTAACTATTTGTTTTTGAAAAATTAAGTCGTTACTTTTATATTAAATTTGTGATTTTTTGACCTTCTCAAACAAATTTCTTTGTTCATAAATACACAACCCCTCATAAGTAATGTCTTCAAACCTTTACTATACAAGCAACTGAAAAATGACCCTTATAAGGTGTTCAAATATTATTATGAGATAAATTAAAAAATAATCCTTTCTATAGTATTAGTAAGACTTGTTTCTTTGCTGGTTTGTTGACAAACTTTGTGGTTTGTCAAGAAGATGGTAAAGCAAAAAAAAAGGAAGTACCTCAGAGCTCAATATTGAGGACACTCCTTTTGATCCTCAATACAACTTTTAATATATCAAATGTTGCCTTTCTGGTGAAGCCAAAACCAGGTTTATCAAGCTTTTCTGTGGGTATCTAGATATGACTATGTTTACCTTGTCTGAGGTTGGTAAGCCAGTTAGCATTACCGTTGATGAAAACATTGTGATTGAATTTCCTCATGTTAAAGATAAGCTGTCGCATGAGACGGCATTCCAATAGGAACATCTTCGGAAAAGGCACTGGTAAATTCTTAAAACACAATACAGGAAGTAAACATGACAAACTCTGAAAGACGACAGACATCATAAAATGTTTAAATACCGTCCAACCGCATATCCGTTGCTGACTTCCTCCCGATTTGATAACACTTTATTGTGAGCCGCACATTTCGTAATTGAGTATTTTCTATTGTTTGGGGGCAAACACATCTGGATAATATCATCAATCATAACATATTTTCCTTCACTTGCTTTTATTGTCCCCAGACTTGTGAAGCCGCTTTCACAGGAATGTGAAAACACAAAGCTTCTAACTTACTGTATTAATATTCATGCCCCTTTGCCGATTTGTATTGGTCAAAATTCAGAGTTTATTTACATTAAAACGTTTTCCCTTTAGACGTTTAAAACCTTACCTGCTTAAAGTCAACCAATAGCCAGTGTAAACTGAAACAAAAGGTAGCTATTGCGAGGGCAACTTTATTGGGAAAGTAAAATTGAAGAAAATAAGAAAGGAAAAATACTTAATGGGATGATGCCTCCACCAAAATCCATCCATAAAACTGCCCCTACAGGAAGTGACTGTATTCTCCAGCAGTGGAATAAAAAGTAGTCGTTTTTTTCAAAACTACTGTTAATTTGAAATTAAAAGAATAAGGATCTGCATCTTTGTGTCATGTTTAGGCCAGTAATTATTTTACTGCGTGTCCAAAATGAAATTTTGCCTATTATGAATAATTGTGATTATTATAATGGTTATAATCAAGATGGCTGCCTGGGGGTCATCATTAATTGATTTTTGGAAAAAAAATTAATATTTAAGTGCGAAAAAATTAAAATTATTTTTTTTGCGGCAAGGCCGATTAATGGGTATTTATTGGATTTCTAGCCATTAATTGGTAATTTAATGGTATACTAGCCGTGTCAATATGGTCGAACAAACTGGTCCCTTTAATCTTTACTTTTAGTACAAAAAATATCTTCTGAGTTATTGGTGATCACATCAGCTACCGTCATGTTGGGGCTTGTTTTATAATTATAATTTGTCGATTCCTCCTAAGTTAATATGCGAATTGTCGGAACACTAACTGAGGTTAGATGAACAGTGAATGATAGAACATTCACGCCAACATTATCATGCGCAGTAAGACACCTTAGTAATAAGAGGTTATGCTATTTATTACACATTCATTTATGAACAAAAATGTGTACAACATAGAAACATCGGAGATAGTGAAAATGTTAGAGATTTTCATTAGATGAAACGATGTGGGAAACAAATTCGCTGTCCCAGAAGCGGTTGTTAGAAAACAAAAAAAGTTGGGCTTCTAGGCAATTTGTTGACAAGTTGTACCATTCATCCGCATAGGCACGTCCGGCAGCACTGAAAAAGCGTTCTACTATGTTGGAAGTTGGCAGTATAAATGTTGTATCGATAAATTGATCAAAGGTGGGCAGCATCATGTTCAGGCGGCGCCGTTTTATCAAATTTTGGCCGAAGGCCATATCCGATGACTCATCTATTGGACTTTCATCGACCGGTGCAGTTTCGGTGACTTTGAGAGCCTCCACTGCTTGACGCTCTTTTGTCGTAAGTTGACCATGTTTTTGGTTTTGAATTTTCACAATAGCCCTCTCAAACATAGGCGCTTGAACGATTTCGGCGTCGGGGCTGAGGTGATGGGCCATGGCAGGATGGGACGACATTGCAACATCAAAGAGGTACCTCGCCTCTGCGACTGTCAGATCTTCTTGCTGCAAAGTAAGCGTCAAAGAATCCAACTTGGCCAAATCACCGTTGAGTTGAGTGAGTTTATGAACATCCGCTGCGTTGAGAAGTAAATCCATCACCCTTGGGTCGGTGGTGAAAACTTCTTTTGCAAGAATTTTCTGCAGCTCGAAGTACCTGCGCACCATCTTTGCCGTGCTTGACCACCGTGTCTCATTTCTCGTCAACGGTCGAAGGTCTGTGTACTCATCCAGTAGTGCACTAAGCGTGCTGTATCTCAGGCGAGCCATCAAGGAGTTCAACTTACAGAGTACCTTAAAAAAGTAAAAGCAGGAAATAAGAAATATGCTAAATTTGAGCAGCTTAAAATCGCCTTGCGTAAAATTCCTTTGATAGAAGGCGTGGCCGCGTGGGGTATGTGAAAAAAATATTGTGGAACCGCTGTGACAGAGTGCACTCTGTCTTCAATATAGATATTGTGAGATATAAGTAAGCAGCATAGAAAAGAAGTTCACCTTTTCGTAGGGCTTCAAGAGTTCTTTGACAGCGAGGTTGAAGCGATGGGAGGCGCAGCCGACCAGAGGAACATTGCACTGCTTTGCAATGGCTTTGTTCACCTTGCAGTTGTCGCCACAAAGCGCCACCACGTTGGCCATAGACTTGCCGTACCTGCTAAGGATGTCTTCGATGAACACCAGGTGGTTTTCAGCCGTCTGTGCCTTGGGATCCAAAAGTGTTGAGAAGCCGAGGAGAGCACTTTCCCGACCGCGTGGGCTTATATACGAGGCGAAAACGCCAACGTAATAATCGGAAGAACAAGTCCATCCGTCGAATACCACCGCGAATCGGGATGGCAGATCGAAGGCGATTTTCTGTCGCACACCCTGTGTCACCAGGGCCAAATACTTCTTTAAGGTGTTTGTGCAGATTGGCTCCGTATTGCTGATGTCCCTGATGGTAGGCCGATCAACAACATTGAAAGGCTCCAGGTCGATACAAACCAACCGCAGCCACTTGAAGATTCGTATTCCTTTTCGGCAAACGGTTGAAGGTGACGACAGGAAATTTTCTATCGATCCAATCCTGCTTCTTTGCATCACTTTCTTTCTGCAAGTGCTGACTTTTAATGTGGCTTTCCAAATTGCTCCAACCGGTGTTGCGCCGTTGGATGCGCTCGGCGCCACATGAGCAGCGCCATTTGCCGTTGACGACATCAATCTGTGTGAATTACTCTTTAACCATTTTTTCCTTCGGTCCCATAACCGTGCGAAGATTACAATTAATACAGCGTAATAGTAGTGGTGTACAACATGTGCGTATGTGCATCCACAACGTACGTGCATGAGGCAAAACGTGAGCTAATCAACAAGCCCGATTTTGTCCCGACCAATAAAAAGCTGCTTTGCAACCACACTATGTACGTACAGCTACCGTGTTTCCCCGAATATAAGGCCGGCCTTACTTCAAAATCATCGTCAAAAATTGAGGTTTTGAAATAAAAATATGTGCAAAAGTGATAAATTTTCGCTAAAAATTTCTTAGAAAAGCATTGCCGTTGTTAAATAACGTTGATATCTACGGTTTTCATAGGTAATATGAGCCTCTTATTTGCAGGAAGGTTGAATTTCATTTCTCATGAAAAGCTGGGCCTTATAATGGGGGAAACACGGTAGCTTACGCGTATGCATGCACTGTCCCGATTGTGCGTGTATGTGCCCTTGACCGCATACGAAATGCTCGCGCGGCGAGAAAATTTGCACGTTTGTTGACGCAATCGACTAACAAGAAACCCGAATATTTTCGCAATTAATGGGTCGCAAACTCGCAATAATTGCTAATTATTTAAATTTTGCAATAAATGGATTTATGAATTTAAGCAACCATTCCATTAATTTTTCGCAATTAATGGCATTAATTTTTCACCAATCATTTATTGCTGACCCCTGGTCTCCGGGCTTGGAGTCTGGTCACACCAGAATCTCAAACCTGCGAGATTCTTTGGTTCTTGCTGTCTCTGTCGCCTAGATGAGGACAACCCACCGTGAGGTCCAGAGCAACTGCAAAAAAAGGACCTGCTTTCTTAACTCCTGTGGGGTCATATGCCCATAGAGAGGCATTTGATCCGATGACCTCAGAACTGTGCTGCAGACGCGCTAACCAATCATCCGCCGTGCTGCCCAGTTCAGAACCAAATAACTATAATTAAGAGAAAAATTCTCTACATTTTGTTACAGACTATTCCAGGCACAAATGAGCTACAGGTCAATGAATCGCTTTAGAATATGGTGTCAAAATAACCAACCATTTCAAAAATGGGAATTCTTTGAAGACCAAGACCTAAAAGAAAATAAAGTGACTCTTATGATGGAAAGCTGTCTCGCGGTGAACTCAACTGAACTAAAATAATGAGCTAGAAAGGAAAATCTCCAGACAACAAAAGTTTTGTCCAAACAGGAGCTGATATCACCAAAGCCTATTTCCTAGCTGCAAAATACAACATGGCTGAGATCATGGAGTAGCTAAGAAAATAACAAATCTGTCAGAACCCGAACAGATTGTAAAACCAAATGCGTAATGTTTTCACACCAAGCTTTATTTACGGAAGTGCCACAGATCCGCGGATGCGCTGGAACGCAAACTCCAGCATTTTGGCGATCGCTGGTCAGAAGAAGCATGATAAAGAAGTCAGGCGCGGGAAAACCGGAAGCCAGGGGCAGATGAGCAGGATATCGAAAAGGAAAGGACAGAAGGGATTGATAGCAGATACAGGATACAGGACAGGACGGGACAGACGGGATCGATACCGGATACAGGATGCACGAGCAGGATACCGGACAGGACGGGACAGACTGGATCGATACCGGATACAGGATACCATACAGGACGGGACAGACGGGATCGATACCAGATACCGGATACCCGAGCAAGATACCGGACAGGACGGCATCGATACTGGATACACAGGCAGGATATCGGACAGGACGAGACAGTCGGGATCAATACCGGATGCAGAAAACATGAGCAGTATACCAGACAGAGTCAAATTACTTGGCTTGCAAGTGCAGAGGTTTGTTGACGGACTGACAAGGAGTCGATGAGAGCACTAAGTTTAAATGGGAGGGGAACCAATCAGGCAACGAGCAGCAGCTGGCGCCAAACGAGCGGGCACTGGTGAGGGCAATAGGTAATCGTGACAAAATCAAGAAGTCAAATAAATGAATAAATCATGAAGTTCATTAATTACGGCTAAAAAAAAGATGTTATAAATGACTGAAATACAAGGTTATGAATGAAGGAATCAGGACTATACAGGGAGTGACACATTACAACAATAGATAGACGGATAAGAAAGTGTCAAGGACCTGCTCGGGGTTGCGTGAAAGCACAATGGAGAAGCAAAGATTAAGGCAACAATGTGTCGTTTATTTGGTCCAGGTTCGGTACACAGGTGAAACAAAAATCTCGGCAACAGTATCTTGATCACCAGAGGCAGTTGTTGTGGTCCGGTGGCAGGCAGGTTGCCGGTGATCCTGTAAACTTACATCGGCAAAAGTGACATTCTAAATGTTTGCCAAGCAGAATTTGTGGTCGGGAAAGGAGGAAAGAGTTCGGTACACTGAAACCAAGACAAGGCTGAGACAACGCTAGAACGAGACAAGTGTGGCAAGGAACTGGCAAATGTGTCCCAAAACAGGAGTGCTTAAAATGTAAGCCTTAAATAGTGAGCAGGAGAGGTGATTAGGGTTTATTTAGGGCAAGTGATACGAGTTGTGAATGGAAATTGGAGCCAAGTAGGAGGTGACCAAAATAGTTTAGTAAGATCATTATAAAAACGAAATACGTTTTTTTCTATCCAAGTGGCAAACACAATTACTCTCCTTTTTTGATAAGCTTTAAAAATAAGTAAAATTATCTAGACTTTATCTCCTGCAGTGTTCTTTAAAACTTTCAGTTGGAAAATAACTTTTGCTTTTTAGTTTTGAAACATTTTGACAAATTCCTTCTCAAAAACTTCTTACCCAAGCCCCGGTTTACACTCCATGCAGCCATCCATCCATTATCTGCACAGTAGCGTTGCGGGGGTGCTGGAGCCCATCCCAGCTATCTTCCAGCAGGCAGGGGACACCCTGAACTGGTTTACATGTTTTTTTTCTGACTTTATTATTATTATTATTTATTTTGCTAAAGTAACATTATTAGTAAAATTTGTTTCGTTCAGAAAGTTTCAGAGAGCCAGATGCCGTCATCAAAAGAGCCATATATGGCTCGCGAGCCATAGGTTCCCGACCCCTGACTTATCCGAATGTGTGGCAAGTGCGAAAGAAGGGTGGAAAGTTGTCATACTAGGTGACCTGAATGCTAGAGTGGGTGATGAAACAGTTGAAAATGCGATTGGTAGATATGGAGTACCAGGAAGAAATGAGAGTGGGAAGAAATTGATTCAGTTATGTGTGGAAAATGAGTTGGTGATTGGAAATACATTGTTGAAAAAGAGGGACGTGAATAAGTATACCTTTGTCAGAGTGGATAGTGGAAAGATGGTGGACAGAGCACTGATGGATTATGTAGTGGTTAAGAAAGGGATGTTAAGTAGATTGTTGGATGTGCATGTTTACAGAGGTGAAATGAGTGGTATGTCTGATCATTTTTATGTGGAAGGAAAACTGAGAATAGATGGACCGTGGAGGGCTAGTTATAAGAAGAGTGTGAGGGAAGAGGTGAAAATGTCAGAGTTGAATAAGGCAGAAAAGGAAAGAGAGTTTAAAGAGAGGATAAGGAAAGAGTATGAACGGATTAGTAGAAGAGAAATGGAGAGTGTGGAAATTGAATGGAAGTGGTTTAAAGAGGCAGTGTTGAGGAGTGCAAAGGAAGTGTGTGGAATGAGAAAAGTTGGTCGAGGTATTAGGAAAGGAAATAAATGGTGGAATGATGAGGTATCAGGGGCTGTGACAGAAAAGAGATGTGCCTTTGAGGAGTGGCTGCAAGATAAAAGTGGTGATGCGTATGAAAGATATAAAGTGAAGAAAAGGTTGGTAAAAGCGGCAGTGCAAGCAGCGAAAAGGAAAGCAAATGATGAATGGTCTCGAAAGACCCCGACCTTCGCTGGAGCAATCTCGAAGGATAGGAGTGAATAAAAATGACTTGACTTGACTTGACTTAACTTTGAGGAAAGAAGAAAAGTGTTATGGAAAGAAGTGAAAAGAGTAAGAAACAGTGAGTCTGGAAAGGAAGAGAAAGTGAAAGATAAGGATGGTAGATTGCTGGTTAGCGGTAGTGCAGTCAGGACAAGATGGGCAGAGTATTTTGAGGAGTTGCTAAATGTGGAGGATGGGAGAGAAGTGAGAGTCGAGGCGATCGATGGTATGGAGAGAATGCCTGTGTTGGGTGATTTAAATGTGAAGCTTGTGGAAATATGGGAGGTGCAAGAGGCAGTGAAAGAAATGAAAGGGGGGAAGGCACCTGGGTTGGATGGGTGTACTTCTGAATGCCTGCAAAAAGGTGGCACAGCTATGATTGACTGGTTAGTACGCTTGTTGAATGTATGCTTTTTAAGTGGTGTGGTTCCTGTTGATTGGTGTAGTGCATGTGTGGTGCCACTGTATAAAGGTAAAGGTGATAAGTACGAATGTAGCAATTCAGTCTGTTGTCTGGGTAAGCTGTATGGAAGAGTCTTGATTAAGAGAGTGAGAGAAAGAACGAATGTGTCGTGATTGCCTAAGTGAAGTCACCTGGGGCAATCGTTTGGCGTGCTGGAGCGCACTTCCTGATTGGCTGACGTTCTCCACTCAAGCGGTCTGCGTCCAGAGATGGACGTCCGGGTACACTCTTTGTATCCCTGAGTGCTTCGCCAGACTACAAGGTACCCACGACTCCTCTTGCCTGATTCATGCCTGTCTCTCGTTTTTGATCTATTTCCTTTCCACGTTTTGCGACCTACTCTCCCGCCCCTGCCATCGACTTACCTGCTAAGCCGCACCTTCCGTCTATCGGTCACGGAGCTGCCATTCCGCCCAAAGAGGCTGACGACCAACAAGCGCTGACGTCCCAAGCCAGCTCCAACAACTCTTTCAAATAAAAACTCTGAAACTAACGCTATTGGATCCGAGAGTCCGTTCTGGTTCATGACAGATTGAGGTGGTGATGGAGGATCAGAGTGGTTTCAGGAAAGGAAGAAGATGTGTGGTTCAGGTGTTTGCAGTACGACAGGTGTGTGAGAAATATTTTGAGAAATATGGGGCGGCAGTAGCTCAGGAGATAGAGCGATCATTTTAGGATTAAGGGATCCCAGTTCGAATCCCGGCTTGTCCGTGTTACATGCCGAAGTGTCCTTGGGTAAGACACTGAACCCCCAATACCCCCAATAAGCAGGTTAGCGCCTTACATGGCTGCACAGATCACGGCCGCTATTGGGAAATGTGAAGCACAATGTAAAGCGCTTTGGGAAGTCATTGACTTGAAAAGCGCTATATAAATGCAGATCATTTCATTTCATTTGCAAAAGGTAAGGATGTTTATTTGGCTTTCATGGACTTGGAAAAGGCGTATGACAGAGTTGATAGAGAGGCGTTGCGGCAAGTGATGGTGATGTATGGAGTGGGTGGAAAGTTGTTGGAAGCATTGAACAGTTTTTATATGAACAGCAGACCATGTGTAAGAGTAGGGAGTGAGACAAGTGAGTGGTTCCCCGTGTTGATTGGTGTGAGACAGGGGTGTGTGATGTCACCATGGCTGTTTAATGTGTACATGGATGGTGTAGTGAGAGAGGTGAATGCAAGAGTATTTGGCAGAGGTGTAGACATGATGGACAACAGTGGAACAGTGTGGCAGGTAGGTCAGTTGTTGTTTGCAGATGACACAGCGCTTGTGGGTGATTCTGAGGAAACATTGAGAAGGTTGGTAACGAAGTTTGGAAGAGTATGTGATAGGCGTAAGTTATGTGTCAATGTTGGGAAAAGTAAGGTGATGAAGTGTTCACGTGATGGAGTGGGCATGGTGTTAGAAATAAGGTTGCATGGACAGGTGCTGGAAGAAATTGAAAGCTTTAGGTACTTGGGTTGTGATGTGGCTGCAGTTGGTGGAATGGAGTGCGAGGTATTGCACAGAGTGAACCAAGGAAGCAAGGTTTTGGGTGCTCTGAGGAGAGTGATGAACAACAAAAGTATGAGTATGTATGTTAAGAGGGGACTGTATGAGAGCGTGATTTTGCCGACTGTGTTGTATGGTGCAGAGACTTGGAGCCTGAATGCAGATTTAAGAAGGAAATTGAATGTTTTTGAGATGAAGTGTTTGAGGACTATGTTAGGAGTGACAAAATTGGATAGATTGAGAAATGAAATTGTGAGAGACAGAACTGGAGTAGTCGTGGAACTGAGCAAGCGTGTTGATAAGGAAGTACTTGGTTGGTTTGGACACATGGAGAGGATGGATGAGGAGCGAATGTTGAAGAGGATCTACAGAGCAGAAGTCAATGGAAGGAGACCAAGAGGAAGGCTGTGATTGACGTGGATGGATGGTGTTATGAGTGCACTGCAGAAAAGAGGTCTGAATATAATGGAAGCTAGAGCTCTTGTTGGTGATAGAAAGGAGTGGAGAGGTGTTGTGAAAGGATAGTGGGATTGTGGACGCGTTCTTAAGGATGGGCTGGGCACCTGTATGATGCGGGAGGGGGAAACCAGTGAAAGCTGTCGGGCCCTGCTGTTGAACAAAAGAGTGTGTTGTGTCACCCTGACCCGAGTGACATGGCTGCTTTCTGGTGTCCCATTTCATCTGGAGGGACGAAAGCATGACCATATTAGGTGCTGTGGTGCCTAACTTGTTTGGGTGTTTGGGCAATTGGGTTGGCCACAGTCCAAAAAATGTTGTGTGTGTTTTTTTGCCATTTTTTTTCCCTTTTATTTTCTTTGTTATTGTATGTATTTGCCTTGCTGTCGGTCACCCCTCTTGAGGGATTTGACCAAGGTAGATAGATACCGGTAGATAGAATATTTTTGTAATATCATTTTTGTATCATAGTACGACTGCAGTAGTAGTTTTTTATTATTTCCATAGTATTTTCTTTTGTAGAATGAAGTCAATAAAGATATGTTAGACCCTGTTTTTAAGCACTAAATTAGGTATTTAGTTTTGTAGTAACCATTATGTCACGTAACCCATTGCCCTCACCTGTGCCCGCTCGTTTGGCGCCAGCTGCTGCTCGTGTCCTGATTGGTTCCCCTCTTATTTAAACTCAGCGCTTCCATTAACTCCTTGTCAGCCCGTCAGCGAACCTCCGCACATGCATGGCAAGCACTATTTTGACTCCGGTTCCCGTCTGTCCCGTCATTACCTGTATCATGCTCGTCTGTCCCCTGGCTTCCTGATCCCCTGACTTTTTCCTTCCTTCAAACACGCTCGATTTCCCGTCCCGGCTACCTGACTCGTTTCTGCCAATCGACCACGTTCCGATCGCCCGTCCCGGCTACTCAACTCATTTCCGCCTTCCGGCCATGCACCTCCTGCCCAGCGATCGCCAGATTGCTGGCGCTTGCTTTCCCATACCTGACTTGTGCAATAAGGTTTGTTGTGAAACATTACGCGTTTGCGTCTACCATGTGTTCTGGTTCTGACACATTAGTTATTTTGTAGTATTTTTGTAGTATTTTTGTTCCAGACATACAAAGGGACAGTGGGAACAAAGTTGAAATCATTTTTTTTATTACTAGTACAATATTTACTATTATAGTTATATAATGTATTCTTCCTTATATTTTGACCATTTTTGTTTGGCAGGCCTTAGTCTGCTCACCCCTGATCTGGTTGCTCAGCATCCACAAAGCTTTGAACCTAAACTCGCTCCTGAACCACAACAATTATCGTGCACTGCCAAACATACAACGTGATCCAAACAAATATGCTTACTGCTCATTCTGCCAAAATGATCTTTTCTCCAGATAGGTTCAGCGAAAGAGTATTTTAGCCGCTTCGAGCATTTTCGGCCTTACTCACTGGGGAAAATGTATATCTTGTGAATTTTAGACAAAAGTGACATAGGTATTTTGAATGACTTTGAACATCCAACACGTGTATTCATCTCCCTCTCGCCTGCGGTTGGGTTAAATTTGCAATGGCTTTCCCCTAAGTACATCGAAAATGACTTCTGACAGTATGGAAAATGATGGCAATACTTCTTGCATTGACACAATTAAGAAATATGCCTCCTGGGTGGAAAATATCCTGTCAAATGTGCCTTCTACATGATGCAACAATGCAGCACATTACAGCTGCTAAGGCTTTGCCAAGCATAGGTCAGGGTTCAGAAACGTATCCTTCGCAAACCAGATATGGCTCTTTTCACAAGCCCATATGGGCCATTCGGATATCTGCTACAAGGTTTCCAATTCTCATTAGAGCAGAGCCGTGTTTGGTGCGAGCATAACCAACGTAACGCTACAGATGAAAGGTTCAGTCCAGAAAATAAATGGAACAAACCCATTTACGGTTTAAGCAGTGTCTGAAACTCTTGTCAAAAAGTTAACGGACACCAGGGCAGACAACTCTGAAAAGTTGCCTGCCCAGCCATAAAGTTGCCTGCCACATTTTTCACCCACCACTTGAAATGCAATAGGACGACTAATCGCAAAAAAAAAAAAAAAAAACACCTTTGTTGTTGCAAATTATTAAGGATTGATAATTAGAATACATAACAGAAAGACACTTTGAATTTAAGTTTATTATAAATCTACTTATAACATTCATTGCATGTATATGACATCGCTGTTTTCCATCTGCCGTCAGTATTTACCTGTATTTACTCATCTTCATTCGTGCGATGTTTGCGTTTTGTCGCCTGCTACAAGCCACGTGAACTACTCTTTCGACGATGCTTTTAATGTACGTTTACGTTTTAGCGTCATAAATTTTGTTAGCTTCTTTTGAATCTTCTGGGACTGAGGTTTTGGCTTGATTCCGAACGACTTATCCATTTTTTTTGTGTTGACTGTGCATCTACTTTGGAAAATGGTATGCAAATGTACGACCTTATAACGCTCGGGAAAGTCTGGAAGCACGGGCTTCTGATCGGCTGCCGAGTATGCAAATTGCTAAACAAACCGAAATTCCGAAATTTCCAAACCGAAAAAAGATGTCGAAATCAGAATAAAGCAAATGTTTGATTTTAAAAAAAATGATTTTTTTTTTTTTTTCATGAAAAAGTTGTCGGCCACTGAGGTGGGGATGTTGTGTAATTTGCACGCCGTCCGGGCAGACTTTAATTAAAATACTGGTTCAAGGTATCCCACCAACAGACTCTGTTTTGGCTTTATGTCGTTAAGGAATCCTTCATATGGGACCTCATTAATCAATGTATGCTCACTGTTGAGATGCTTTATGACAAAAACCCACAAAACAAACTTTAAACAACCATAAATTCCAGAAAAGCACAGCGCCGTCTGCACCATAGGTAAATACGCCAGTATCCTCGCGACATTTTTACAAAATAACTCTGCTTGCACCTTGTTTTGAAACCATTATTTAGGACAAAAATGACAGTAAAAATGAGACTCAACGCTCTTGAGTAACTGCGGAAGGAAGCAGAGTGGTATATCTGATGATATTTGACATAGGTTCTGGCAAAATATTTACTTCATAAATTTGATCAAATCTTCACACAGTGAAATAAAATGCACAAAAAAAAATTTTATGCAGGGCGGGGGGGGGGGCAGCACAGCGGCGTAGTGGTTAGCGCGTGTGGGGCACAGTTCTGAGGTCATGAGATCGAACCTCCTGTGTGGAGTTTGCATGTTCTCCCCGTGCTTGCGTGGGTTTCTTCTGGGCAATCCGGTTTCCTCCCACATTCCAAAAACATTCATTTCAGGTTAATTGGCTGGTCAGAATTGTCCCTAGGTGTGAATGAGCGAGTGAGTTGTCTGTCTCTTTGTGCCCTGCGACTGGCTGGCAACCAGTTCAGGGTGTCACCTGCCCACTGCCCGAAGTTAGCTGGGATGGGCTCCAGCGCCCCCGCGACCCTACTGAGGATAAGCGGTGTAGATAATGGATGGATGGATGGATGGAGAGCGGGTTTGGTGGCTTTGCTGAAATTGGTCTTGTAATGTATGGTATGGCTCTCCCCCCCAAAAATAATTGTAATCATAATATTATCACATAAATCCAGGGCATTGTAATAAAAAAAAGGTTAGCAATGAGGCTCTCTGAATCGTGTTTGCCAACTACCTCAGAGGAAAGTTTCATTCTTATAATGAAGATCTAGCTCAAGCTTCATGTTGCAATTGTAAACCATGTGCAGTTTTCTAAAAAAAAACCTACCTGTTTTTTTTTGTGTGAGTCATGTATGTATTGTCATGTTGTTATTTAGTGCTCACAGTGGACATTTTTCAGTTGGATGTCTTTAATCCAGCCCGTGGGCCATATGTGGATGATTCAATTTGACATCCCTATAATTTTTCTGAGTATGTGAAAAAAGAAACAAGTTTCTAAGTCGTTTCTCTTTTTTATTCAGAATTTTTAACCGTTTCCCATGCAAAACATAATAATGGCAATCAAATGAAAATCCCACCCCAAACAAATCCAGATCAGCATGTGGAAAAGAAAGCGAGAGAAAACAAGAAACTAGACTTTGCAAGGAATATGATGTTATGCGCTATAAAGCGTTACAGATTGTGGTTGTGGATTAAAAAAATCCCAGCCGTCCCATCACTCATTAGTGCCATTTAACCCCTTCACTATCCTCAGCAATTCTTAACAAGAAATTATGTCCATCACCAGTGTTTTTCAAATTTTTATGGCTGGGCTATCCGGGAGCTTCCAGTGTCTCAAAATTATCCTAGCACAGGTCATGAATCCAGTCTTGAGAATTTTGAAAGAAGAAGATTCCAATCGGGGCACTGCAGTTCTCTCTTCAAGAAGACACACTCTCCGTAATTTTGGGGTAGTACATTTCAACCATTTTTACATCCATCTATCCACTATCTGCACCGCTTATCCTCAGTCGGGTCGCGGGGGCGCTGGAGCCCATCCCAGCTATCTTCGGGCAGTGGGCTGGGGACACCCTGAACTGGTTGCCAGCCAGTCGCAGGGCACACAGAGACAGACAATTCACGTGCTCAATCACACCTAGGGACAATTTGAACCGGTCAATTACCCTGACATGCATGTTTTTGGAATGTGGGAGGAAACCCACGCAAGCACGGGGAGACCATGCAAACTCCACACAGGAAGGTTCGATATAATGACCTCAGAACTGTGCCGCACACATGCTAACCACTGCGCCACCATGCTGCCCCCATTTTTACATACATTCAATAAAACTGCCATGAGAGAACTATTTTGGAACATTTGTACAAAGCATGAATCTGGGAACTTTTCTCATCGCTACATTTCCAACATAAATCATCTTTGAGCAGTCCCATTCTCAAAAGTTTATTAATATCTATTGATTATTTTATATTGGATACACCCCGCAACCCTACTGAGGATAAGCGGTGCAGATAATAATATAGAGCCAATGTTTTCTGATAAAATTTGAAAAATAGGTCCTTTTCCCAAGCTCGTTTGAGGTTATCGCATGAATCCTCATTTTTTGATGTTTATCAATGTATTTTAGGTAAATGGAAGTTCAATTGTAGTTTTATGTTGACCAGAGGAGATGATTTTCACCATACGGTGTCTTGTTTGCACATATTTCCCAAAATTACTCCAACCTTCCTCGCGAAATTTGTCTTTAAGTCTATCATAACAAATTTCATTCAAGAACCGGAACAGGAGGAGGACCCAGATGCGTGACGTTTCTCACAGAAGTTTTATTTTACGGGAAATGGGGCAGTCATGCACGTTAACCCAAAATGCCAGTGATTCAGCGATTGTTGGGCGGAAGACGTAAGGCAGCAGTCTGGCGTGGAATGACAGGAAGCCAGAGGCTGACGAGATCGATACCTTTTGGACGAGCAGGTATCGAACAGATGGGGTCGCTACCGGACAGGACGGGACAGACAGGATTGATATCAGGCACTGGAGACTGGAGTCCGATAACAAGCAGGACGAGACAGACGGAAACAATACCAGACACTGGAGATCGATAACAAACAGAACAAAATAGCCGGGAACGAAACTGGAGATCGATATTTAACAGGACAAAAAATAGACGGGAACGATACCGGACAGGAAACACTGGCAGGAAACCGGACAGAGTCAAAACCAACGTCTTGTGGGTGCAGAGGTTTGTTGACGGACTGACAAAAGGTGAGAGAGAGCACTGAGCTTAAATAGGAGTGAAGCCAATCAGTCAACGAGCCGCAGCATGGGCAACCGTGACAATATCTTCAAATTTGTCTCTCAAAGTCCTGATACCTATTCCTAATCATTCATGACCGTAAACAGAGTGTCCTCCGATTTTTACTCTGGGGTTACGACACATTGGAGAATATTTTTTAATGAACTGGGAAGTTTTGCAGATTTTGTTCACTTCCTGCCAGACCATTTTTGAGTGTTCTAAAATAGGATTAATTGGTCCTGTTCCCATATTTTTAGAAGTTTTGGAACTTCTGTTGCTCGTAAGGGGAAGTAATATCCTGCTCAATAAGAACCAAATCAAGTTCAGCATTATTTCCATTTCAATGTTCTGCAAGTTTACGCATTTCAAATGAAATACTATAATAATTAAGTTAGACAGTGACAACCCACCCCTCCTCTGCGATAGGTTCAATTGATCTAGACAAATTCTTGCTTTCTTTCCATGCCACAAATGTTGTATCATATTATTATAGTTTATCAGTATTTTGCATATCGATATCATTTTTCTTATGTAATTTATTTGTGGTGTTACAGACATTTTGATTGTATTTACCTTTCCCCACAATGTCAAATTCGTCCACTTTTTGAGGATCATTTTTACTTTGTCCAAAGCTTTTTCCATATTAATCAATAGTTTCCTTTCTATCTGTAGATAAATATATGCCTAAATACGCCACATCATTTGAGTGCTAGGTGGTCCTGTAAACATGTTGCTGATTTGGACATTACTTCAGACTTACGCCAATTAACGCAGTAGCCGAAGACTTTGGAGAAGGTGGAAGTAACTTTAAACAGAGCTGGTACAGTACTTCCTGGTTCCTGCTTTGGGGCTCTCTTGGTCATTTCTGTTAAAAGTTATGATTTGAGAAAATGCTCTCTCCAGTCAGGCAGTGTTGAGTTTATATAGTGTGGTCAATTGGTTCAGGTGTAAAACTGTATTCACTCCAAACAAACCAGTTTACACATCCAATACCAAATATAAAAAACTGTTTCCCCGTTGTTTGTGAATAAATGTGCTGTGTTAAGAAAAGATCCCTTGTCAGGGTGAGTTATTATTGAAGGCTGAATGATAAACCATAATACTGAGAAACAAAGCAAAAAACTTTGAGTTTACATTCTTTTACTGATTTGGCCCGCCTCAGAAAAAAGGTCTGAGCCAAACTGAGTTTGACATCCGTGTCTTAAAGATATTATGTAAAAAAAGAGTTCTAGGGAGCATATAAGGACACTTACAGATTCCGCAGCTTTGTCTGATTATTGTTCCTACCTCGACTTTTCTCACTGCTGGTTACTTTGTCTTTTCTGATTGCTCATCTCCATCATGCTTTTTATTTGGTAGATTCTGTATTTTAGGGTCTCGCTGTCATGGCACATGTATGTCCTGTCTCGTCTGCTTTTACCTTTTGTTCAGTTATAACTAGTTAGTGTTCGACATATTCTGCACGGTCTTTCTTTCATGTTTTTTTAGCTAGTTAGTGTGCCAACATTATACAGGATGTCTCGGGCATATTTGAAATCCCCATATCTCATTAACTATGAATATTTGTGAGATATCATTTTAAAGATAATAAAATTAAGATTTTTGCAGTCCTATTAATAGTGTTCAATCAACTTGAAAAAGCATTTTGTGTGCTGAAATTACTAAAAAACTAAAAGTTAATTGACAATTGATCAATCGTGAATTATTATTATCAATGTTTATGAATACATTTGAAATGGAAACTTGTCCAATCATTCGAATTCCAAAAATATTTGCCTTTTTGCCCTTATTGATTAAAGACGGACTATCTTTATGTTAAATTGAAATTAAACATAAATCTTCATTGGTCTCAATTTAGTAGGTTTCAATTTTTGTTTAAAAATCCTTATCTCATTTACAATAACTGCCGTTGATGGCTACACAGGCCAAAGACTCATTTTACAGCCACAAAAGAAAATTATTATTGGTCAGCCTGTAAATTGTTGATTAATTATTAAACGTTTTTATGATGTCATTAAAAATGTTATTCTTGAAAGGCTCAAATCTAACGCCAGCTATTGAGAAAAAAATCAATTCACAATTTTGCTAGTAAAATTATTGATTTGTTTTTTTTTATTTGTTTTTAATTAGAGACAGTGTGTATCATAAACAATTTTAATTTAAATAATAAGCAAAAATACATGATCTATCATATGAACATGTATTTTTTTGAATACTCATGGGTCAAAAAAGTTGGTATTTATTTTACATAACATGAGCCTTCCTTGGAGGTGACATAATTAGCCGCCGATTTCCTGCTACAGGTACACAAAAACCAAAACCTTGCAAAAAGCTGGGAAAAAAATTGAGAAGAGAAATGGTGCAGTTTGGTCACTTTGAGTCTCTGTAGTTTGTAATCTTCCTTGTGCTTTTAAGCACTGTTTTTTGGTTTCACTGCACTATACAGCAACATCTAGTGGTCAAATATGACAGTGTCCGTTTATCAAATTGAATTGAATATAAATATTGATCTATTTGTCATGATTACCGATGTGAATCACCTGTGCCCGCTCATTTGGCGCCAACAACTGCGGGCTCTGATTGGCTCCCTGTCCCTATTCAAACCCAGTCCTGTCAATCCCCTGTTGTCAGTCCGTCTGCGAACCTCAGTTTATACAAGGCAAGCCTTTTTCGACCCTGACTTCCGCCTGTCCCGTTTTTGCTCCCGTGTGTCTCCGGCTACGACCTGTTTTGATCCCGACCACGTCTGCTCTCCCGTCCCGGCTTACGACTCGTTTCTGACCCCGACCACGCTTTGCTCTCCCAGTCCCGGCTACCGACCAATTTTTCCGTCCCTGACACCGCAATCGCTCGCTACGGAAGATCCACTTTCGTGTTCGGATAACAATCCGAGTGAGAGAGCGACTTGCTTCCCGCGTCCAGCGAACACCGGATCGTGGCCGCAGCCCTTCCTCTTTCCTTCAATGAAACTTGTGGTAAATGTTACGCAATTGGGTCCTGTTTCCGTTCTGGTCCTGACACTATTAGATTAGGGGTCTCCAACGTTGTGCCCGCTAAGGACAGCTGAGGTGCCCACAAACCTGGTCTGAAAATAGCTCACCAGTTCTGGGTCATTGTGATTTTCTAGTAAGTTTTTGTGGTTGATTGAGTATTTAACCCTACTTCCAATAATTAACCTGGTAATGACATATCAATACCATTTAAATTCAAATTCAATAACATAGCAATAACATGATAAGTTATTATTTTAGAAATGCATATCAAACTTGGTGCCCTTTGCGTTAATTAGTAACAATAAGTAGCTCTCAACTTGAAAAAGGTCGGCGACTTCTGAATTACATTATTCATATGAAAATACATGTATGTTCTAAAAAAGAAGCGGGTTAAGTATGTAGCCTTTTGGCACGCTGACTAAGAATTTTGTTTTATTCCCACATGTTCTACAACGAGAAAATAAAAGCCACAATGATTTTCTTTGTTGTTTTCTTTAATCTTCAATTCGTCGTTCTTTAACCTCAGGGGTCAGACGTACAATGAGGTTTGCGAACGGCATGTTCTCCAGAAGACGATGTTCCGACCGTAATCGGATGCTTTCTGTTCAAGGAGAGAACGGATTTTGCCTTCCGAGGCGAAACCGTGAGGTCAAAGGCTGTGATTGGCCGTCGCGGCAATTCTCGTAACGATTCGCGGCCATTTGGTTATGAATCATCTCGTTAGCGCTTAAATAAACGTAAAACTCAAAACTGTGCTAAAAAAACTAAAAATTTAGGGTGCCAGGGTTGTAGTTTTTTTAGCATAACACAAACATATGTCAAGAAATAAGATATGAATACCCGTCTTTCTACACATAGGCAATATATATGTTTTGTTCACAGGCTTGTGCACCTGTTTAGGACGGTGATGGCCCTGGGGAAGAAACTGACTCAGAAACTCTTAGTTGTTGTTTCAAACCTTAACCAAAGTATCATACAAGCTGCTTGGAAGGTTTTTGTTATTTTAGCCATGAAAGAGTCAGAAATCATGTTAGGAGCAATTACATTTGGCATTTTTTTTTTTTTTCCAGAACAACCCAAACTTTCAATACCTGGCAATATTTACCATAAACATGTGTTGGAGCAAACAGTAAAGACGGTTGAAAACTAAAAACCAAACAAAAAACATACTTGGATTTTTCAGGTTTATAATGAAGTAAAGACTGGAACTGAATAGGTTTTTTATGGTCCTGTGTGGTAGAGGGTGATGCAATTCCTGAAGACACGGACTCACATCATACATGACCCATCAGTACCCCAATTCATTGCGCCTTTGGCAATCAAAACCAAGAAAGTAATGTTCAAAGGATTCAAATGCTTTTTATTGCTTACAGATAACAAAAAATGCTTTACAAAATGCATTACTTATGCCCCGTCTAAGTAATTTCTCTCCTGTTGAAGCCGACTCAATTTACAGGAAGTGATTAAACCCTCCCAAGGGATGGGTTGGCCTAGGGTTTACACATCATGTTAAAATCATCAATCAAAAGAGGTGTTTTAGAGCAGTGTTTTTCAACATTTTTTAAGCCAGGGCACGTTTTTTTACATTGTCAAGTTAAGTCAAGTCATGTTTATTTGCATAGCTTTTAATCACAAAGAGTCTCAAAGGGCTGCACTGACCACAGATTATTGCAAACCACAGACTATTATGACACCACCTGATCTAAAACCTACATGAGGGCAAATAATACACAGATACACAGACATTGGAAAAATTTTGCGGCACACCACTAATCAAAAATAGTATTTGCAGAAAATGATTCACAAATGTTTTATAAAATTTTAAATTTTAAAAAGTGACATTGGATAATTTCTCACAGCACACCTGACGATCTCTCACGGCACACTAGTGTGTTGAAAATCACTGTTTTAGAGAACTAATTTGATTCAATTTTTTTTTTGTATATACATTGCAGCAAACCCAGTCTTCTCTTCCAGGAAGCATTTGCATTTTCTCTTTAACCAAACGGATGCGTAGCTACGGTAATTAGAATAGCACTTGTAAAACGGTAATTAGAGTGTTAAGGAACCTGTAACACCTGGAATCGATTTAGTATCGAATTTTATTTATTTTTATTGATAACAAAGAACATAGTCGCAACAAAATTAGAAATCCAGAATAGCTCCAGAACAAACAAGAAAACAAGTATATAAAACTTAAAAGAGAAAATATTAGATAGAACAATGTCTGGATAAATAGGTAAAAATATTTACAAGGTAGTGCTTTGAGACTGGCCCAAGTAGTAAGTGCCAAGTTGTTTTGTAAAAATGTCACAAAATAGTGCAACCAGGAAGGAAAACCATATTTTCCTTTAGTGCACTCGGCGGTCGGCGAGGAACAGAAGGACAGTAAGCGTCGTTTGGTTAACTCCACGAATTACTACCACGCACTCAATCAAACTGCTCTGGGAGCTTAGCAAGAGTTTTGGGATGTTTAGAGTTTGTAATGTGGGTTTTTATCATAAATAATCTCATCAATGAACATATCCTGTCACACAGAAGAAAAACAAACACAGTACAATGACAGATGGATAATTAAAAAAAAAAAAAAAAAAAAAAAAAAAAAAAAGCTGTCAACCGGTACGGTTTTGCCGTACAAAGTACAGTTATTATGCATTTTAAGACGTGTACGACGTACGAGAAAATCCGTACGAAAAAACGCAAATTTGTCAATTATGGGTACCATCCGGTATACACCGAAACGGCAAATCAATCAAGTCAAACGAGTTTGCCGCGGAAGCCTCTATCTCTGTATTGTTTTTTTCGTCGCTGTAGTGAAAGGAAGTCCGTCTTTTATTAGAGAACCGACTTTTTCGGCTCAACTCATTCAAGAGAGCCGGCTCTCAGATGGCTCACTTGCTTTGATGCATTATATTACAAATTATTATGTTGTATAAAGAAATTAAGAAAAAAGGAAGTATAAAATGAGAAAATGAAAAAAGACAGGTTTGTGGTTAGCCCTTTAATCAGTATATTACCAACAATAATTTAATGCAGGAAATGAATTCATAATTTGAATGAGAAAATGTATTATTCTACTTAATTATATTTGCATGTATTTTTTCCTTCTACAATGAACGTCCAAGCTACTCCATTTTTGAACTTTTTCTGATAATAAACCTCATTCATGTCTAGCAACTCAGGATCTCACAACAAAATGTTAATTAACAATATATATAACGAAACACATGTACAAAATAACATGTTAAACTACATGGTTGAAATATGGTGTAAGATTATTTTGTATTCTGTAAGGGAAAATACGACAGTTTGTAAGGGCATGGAGCCGTGGAGGTTGACAGGTATGATATATTGTTGAATTAAGGTTCATATAAAAATTGTTTTGCGATTTACAGGCAAAAAAGGGGTCTGTTTGTGTGACACCTTGACTTGAAACTGTTGTTGAGAATATGCCCTATATATACTGGACTGAACCATGCAGTCTTCAGCGTTGTATCAGTTTTACATGTACTCTATGCATATAACAATACATTAAATGATTACCGGTACTCATGTTTCATCTCCGAGCCCGATGTACTAATGAAAACAACCATATATGGCTCGGGAGCCATAAGTTTCGGACACCTGATGTATAGGGTAGGTTACAAATGTAGGCTGAATGATAAAGTGTAATAGTGAAAATCAAGCTAAAGTATAGGAGTTGACAATCTTTTACTGAACCATACTGAGTTTGACATACCAGTCAGAGAACTTGGGCCAGTCTCCAAGTACTACCTTGTAAATGTTTTTGTCTTTTTACCCTGACATTCTTTCCATCTTATTACATGTATCCTGGAGTGCCATGTCTAATCTTTTTTAAACAATGTCCACTACATAGTTGTGAATGAAAATAAGTACAATTCTAATTCTAAATTTAAAAATCCTTCATTTGTAAGAACCGCACATTTAACTTCAAACCATATCACATGCAAAACACATAGAGTTCTGTGTTTTCATTATTTTTTAAATGCATGTGTGATGTAATTTACTGATGTGAGAACCAGAAAAAAATCTATCTATTTATCACAAGCGTTGTTTTTCATTTCACTGGTTTGCTTCAAAGGAGCTTGAGGGCCACACTGAGAGAAAAACAAAAATAATGACGCTATAAAGACATCATCAATTACGGAAGATGGAAAAGGATTAGAAGGCTTTAAGTGAAATCCATTTGAAGAAGTGCTTGTTAACTGAGCCGAAGCGCACCGCTGAGCTGCGCTCAAATCATCAAACTTTCCGTTATTTTCTTAAGATTTTGGCCTCGAAGAAGCTTCTGTCTGCAGCGGCAAATCATTTTGACATTTATGTGGCGTAGATCTTCTGGAACACCGTTTGGCAAATTCACTCATTCACTCCCGTTTCCACTGACGAAAGATACAGAATTTTAAGGCAGTCAATCGTTCGGCTTTTGTAAAGGGTAGTGGTTCTTAAATGGTGGTACTTACAGGCAATTCAAAAGTAATTGAGATTTTAAAATAGATTTAAAGAAGACACACAAAAAAGTTTACTTCTTTACTAAAAAAATGGTCCTGTTCGTGAATAATTCATCTAATTTTATAGATGATTGGATTCAGCTGCTTGGAGTGGTCGGGAGTCACAGTACCAAATTTGGCCGCCAGAGGGCGTTAGAGAGCCCTTGAAAGCAGACTACACAAAAAGAGATGTTTATCGATTTTGTTAATATCAATTGGGGGTGCCTTGACACAAAAAGACACTCCGGGGCGCCTAATGTACAATTGTGCAAGTATTCATAAAAATTCGTTAAGCCAATTTGGAGCCTATGAGTCACAAACCAACACACACATGAATAGTAATTCATTTGATTATTATTATTTTTTCAATATTATGTTCTTTTAATAGAAATATAGTCAATTGAAAAACAAATGTAACTAATGACAGTTTTGGTCATTATAAAGGATTATTTTTCTGTATTACACAAAATTAACATGGATCTCAAAATAAAGCATAAATAAAAAAAAACAGCTTGTACTTTCCCTTCCCCCAGGGAAAAAAATATAATTTCCTAATAATTTTTATCACTTTATGGAATGATTTTTATGGTTTTTTTTCCACTGGTAAAATCATCAGTAAAATAAAGCTATCTGACCGTTTTGGTCAGTGTAAAGTATTTTTCTTTATATTCTTTCTTGTGTTACCCCAAATATTTATCCCTAAATGGGTCTAGTTGTCACGAGACCGGAACAGATCGGAGGCGGGAGGCAGGAAGGGTGAACTCATTCGCGTTAACGATCAGTTACTTTTATTAGGGAAATAAAAGTCGTCCAACACTCAGGGACAAAAACAAAAACAGGCTTACAGGCAAACAGGAACTCAGACTAGGAATACTCACAAAACAGGCTTTTACTCAGAACGGGCAAGTACAGGTTTCCTCAAGTCAAACAGAACAGAATAATGCAAAGTAATGCAATGAACCCGCAACCGGCAATCCCCAAAACCTGCCCTTAAGAAGCACACACGCAAATTAGAAAATCTGCTACAGCCGGTGCCAAGGGGGCGGGGCCAGCTGGTCGCCACGGCGACCATGCTGGACATGACAGAGCCCCCCCTTTAAGGGACAGCTCCCGAGGTTCCAAAAAAAAGTAAATAACTACCTCGCACCCCGGAATGGGTCGACGCTCCCGATAAGGGCAACCCCGCTCCCTCCTCCGAACACGCAGGAACGGGGAGAGGCAGGTGCCGTCGGCGTAGGACGAGTCGGACTTGGCGCTCGGCAGGGGGGGTCGGACAGGCGATCGGCAGCGGAGTCGGACAGGCGATCGGCAGAGGAGTCGGACGGGCGATCATCAGGGGAGTCGGACGGGCGATCATCAGGGGAGTCAGACGGGCGATCATCAGGGGAGTCGGACGGGCGATTATCAGGGGAATCGGACGGGCGATCATCAGGGGAGTCCGGCGGGCGATCATCAGGGGAGTCCGGCGGGCAATTATCAGGGGAGTCCGGCGGGCCATCATCAGGGGAGTCAGACGTGCGATCATCAGGGGGAATCAGACGGGCGATCATCAGGGGGAATCAGACGGGCGATCGTCAGGGGGAATCAGACAGGCGATCATGAAGAGAGTCAGACAGGCGATCATCAGGGGGAATCAGACAGGCGATCATCAGGGGGAATCAGACAGGCGATCATTAGGAGAGTCAGACAGGTAAGCATGAGTCGGACAGGAAAGCAAGGGAGTCAGACAGGAAAGCAAGGGAGTCAGACCGACAAGCAGAAGAGTCAAACAGGCAAGCAGCAGGGGAAATCAGACAGGCGAACAGCAGGAGAAATCAGACAGGCGAACAGCAGGAGAATCGGACAGGCAGGCGAACAGCAGGAGAGTCGGACAGGCAGGCGAACAGCAGGAGAGTCGGACAGGCAGGCAGGAGAGTCGGACAGGCAGGCAGGGGAGTCGAACAGGCAGGCAGAGGAGTCGGACACGCAGGCAGGGGAGTCGGACAGGCAGGCAGGGGAGTCGGACTGGCAGGCAAGGGAGTCGGACTGGCAAGCAAGGGAGTCGGACTGGCAAGCAAGGGAGTCGGACTGCCAAACAAGGGAGTCGGACAGGCAGGCAGCAGAGTTGAACAGGCAGGAGAGTCGTACAGGCAGGTAGGAGAGTGGGACAGGCAGGCAGGAGAGTCGGACAGGTCGGCGTCAAATTTTCCCGGGGACCCCATTCGAGGCACAGCAATGGCCACGACGGGCGGGGCTGTGGTTCGAATGGGCAGGGAAGGTGACCTCACTGGGCGCTTGCCAAACGGCGTCCTCCAACTCTCGCCAAATTGTTTTGGGATCGTTCGCTGAATTCACATCTTGGCGGGTTCATTCTGTCACGAGACCGGACCAGATCGGAGGCAGAAGGCAGGAAGGGTGAACTCATTCGCGTTAATGATCAGTTACTTTTATTAAGGAAATAAAAGTCGTCCAACACTCAGGGACAAAAACAAAAACAGGCTTACAGGCAAACAGGAACTCAGACCAGGAATACTCACAAAACAGGCTTTTACTCAGAACGGGCAAGTACAGGTTTCCTCAAGTCAAACAGAAAAGAATAATGCAAAGTAATGCAATGAACCCGCAACCGGCAATCCCCAAAACCCGCCCTTAAGAAGCACACACGCAAATTAGGAAATCTGCTACAGCCGGTGCCAAGGGGGCGGGGCCAGCCGGTCGCCACGGCGACCATGCTGGACGTGACACTATATATATATATATATTTCATTTCCAAAAAAATGAATAGCACTCCTTTAAAAAGATAAAGTATATGAAATCACACTAATACAGTTGAAGTCTGATTTATTTGACATAATTTTTCTCTTTTTACCTTTGGGGTCCATGGCAGATCACACACACGCCGGTTTGCTGCCTGCGTGGCTTGCGACGCTGCACATTTAAAAGGGGCGAGACTTGGGCCGTACAGCTGGCTAGCATTCAGGGGACACAAGAGAGGAAGAAAACAAGCAAGGAGAAATGTGCATACTCATGTGGAGGTTACCTAGTCATTTATTAACGGGTTCAATTGAGCCAAATGTAGCGGAGTAAGAGTACACTTTCTTCTTCAAAAATCTACTCAAGTAAAAGTAGAAGTATATTGATTTACAAATACTCCCAGACAAACAAAATGTCCTAAAACTTACTCAAGTAAACGTAACCGAGTAAATGTAACTCATTACCACGAACTTCTGTCTCTGATGTGGTTGAGAATTCTCGCAGTGGATTCGCAGATTAAATATCTGGTCCGTGATGCTCCTTCCCTCCCTGAAACCCTTCTGTTGCATGGCTGACGAGAATTATAGTTCTGTAGATGGAGCATAGTTGAAGGTTTTCTTTATTTGGTAGCGTAATTACTGGTGATTTTGTCAATGTAGATGGCCACTGTCCTGTTGTCTAGATTCATTTGCAAATCTATGTCTGCCTTACTCTCCCCTGGGCCATAATTCTCAAAGGGACTATAAAAGACCCATTTTTTTCAATTAGGCACAGTGTAGTGTTCCTCCTCACAATCATGCAGATATATCCCAAAATATTCCACAGGCCATGGGCCTCGAGAAATCAATTTTCAAAGTCGAAAGTTTGACCTCATATCCCCTAGAGCTGTGACATCACCGGATGACTACGAGAACCAAAACAAACGGTGCATCCCATTGAAAAACAGACAGCGATTGCAGTAATCAGGGAATGCATAGCGCACATTTCTGCTAAGAAAAATTTAAACTTTGCTTAAGCCTCCAGTTTTTCTCCACCAATCGTTCACGGTTCGTCATCTATAGCTAGCCTTCCGTGTCCTAACTGGTTTAGCCCTTGTTAGCCATATCTGTGTTATTTTTGCCAGTTGGCCCCTTTTGGCTGCTCGCTATTTGTTGTACCATTGCTGCACCCACCTGCGACACAACTCCTTGGCATTCTCCACAAAAACTATTAAAACGGCTTTAAAACTCAAAACCTTTTAGATTAATTAACACATAAACCAATATGGTGACTGGCTTGCTAGGGTGCTGGTGTTCTTTCCATAATGTCACAGCTAAGGAAGTCAAAGATGCATTATTTTAAAAATTAATTGTGATATACCAATGACATATACTGTATATAAGCAGGGTTGGGTGGGGTTACTTTAACTTTATTACTTTCAATTACTTTTGGATTACTCCAATACCAAATATCCTAATAAAATAATAATAATAATAATTTCCTAGATTTTGTATGTTTTAGGAATCCCTTTTGGGACTGATAGTTTCCCTGTGTCAGGTGGTTGTAGAGCTTGGAGCAGTGTTCTGTCCAGTATGGTATAGAAATCAGTACGGGGAAAAAAAAACAATAAACAAGCCTCAAGGTATCACCACAAACACCACCAACAACCACAGTGAGCTTGAACCTGTCACCAAATTTAAATATCTTGGAGCTGACATATCAGAAGAGGGTTCAGAACCAGGAATCATGGTCAGGATAGCTCAAACCACAGTCACTTAAACACATGTGGAGCGACAGGAACATAGCAGTGAAATCAACCATCAGGCTTATGTAAGCAATGCTTACATCTTACTCTACATTTGTAAGTCATGGACACTTACAGCACAGCTGGAAATGAAAATCCAGAACATGGAGATGCGATGCTCCTGGAAACTTCGAGGCATCTGCCACATAGTCCTTGTGACACATGAAACGGTGCACAACACCATCAGAGGGCACATTGGACCCTACGAAGAACTCTTGTCAACTGTGGGCAGGGAAAACTGCAGTGGTATGGTCACGTGCCAAGATCTTTAGGACTGGCCAAGATTATTCGCCATGTCACAGTCCAAGGGACAGGAGGACAGAAAGACAGAAAAGGAATTGGACTGGTGCCAGCTGTGTCACAACCCAAAAACAGGCCTAGTGCTCCGGCAACCCGATAACGATAACGCTTTATAGGTCAATGCCGTACAAACTAATAACAATAAACTCTCAATAAACTGTCTAGGAAAGCGAGCTCTGTTGTGGGCTGGACAGCCTAACAACAGTAGCTGAGAGACGGGCACTGGAAAAGCTGCGGTCAATCATGGACAATCCATTGCATCCACTACACAGCATTATCTCCAGACAGAAGAGCAGTTTCAGCGACAGACTGCTGTCACTGTCTTGTACTATGGACAGACTGAAGAGATCTTTTCTTCCTCATTCCATGAGGCTCTTTAACTCTACCCGGCAGAGTAAAAGCCCACATTAAACCACACCACCTACATTGCATATTACCGAATTTTATTGCAATATGTATTCTGTGTAGCACTATTTAGATATTCTATATAACACGCTACAGTGGGCATTTGCACGTCACACTGGGTATTTGTATATTGTATTCTTTTTGCTTTATTATTGTATTGTTCTCAGCTCAGGGATGCTGCTGGAAATGTGAATTTCCCCTCGGGGATGAATAAAGTATCTATCTATCTAACAGCTGCCTTTAATCACAAGGGGTCAAAGGGAATGCACTGGCAAAGCCAAACCACCAGAGAGCAGTGTCAGCATCATTTTAAGCAGACTTGTTGAGAAACATGGCAACAATTTCAAGCATTTACAAGCACTACACCCAAAATTCAAGCACTTTTTAAACCTTGAAAACACACAATAAAATTCAAGCATTTGAATGCAGCAGGTCAACTGTCAAAATAACATCAGCACATATGTCTTGAGAGTTTGAATGTATAAGTGTGAAGTACATTGTAAAGTGCTTTGGGAGGTTTTCAGTGACTTGAAAAAGAGCTATATAAATGCAGTCCATTTACCATATCTTGGGATAAAAAAATGCTAGCAAGCATTCGCAGAAAAAGGACAGCTTGTTACCCCGCCCACTCTGAGTAGGAGATCCCTCATGTCCATCACACACCCCGAGGCCTTGCAGCGGCTCTATAAAAAGAGCTGCGAGAAAAGCGCCTCAACAGAGAGAAACAGGAGAAGAGGCGCAGAGTGACAGAAAGAGAAAAAGAAGTCGTAGGAGGGGAGGAAAAAATACATAAATACACGGAACAACAACTTAACATTCGAGAAAGGTAGGAATATTTTCTAGTTGGATATGCTTGCATTGGATGGATTATAGCTGTTGATCATTTGATTGTGGTTAATAAAAGCGTAAATTTCAAGGGCTGGGGGGTTGGGGGATTTACAACTCATTTGTAACCAAACTAGGCAAGAAGGATGGGGGGTGGGGGTGATTTGAATGATTCATGTCAGCGTTTTCCAAGCTTTCAGGAGCATCATGGACAAACAATGAAAACAGACCAAGAAATTACATTGGAATTCTGAGAAACATTATCCAAGGCTCAATCTGTGTATAATCGTTTATTCGTTTTTACAAATGGGAATATTTTTGGGTTGTAGATGATTAGAACAAGTCAAACTAGCTTTGCAAAATGTTTTTTATATAGTCTTTAAGTAATATTAGAAAACATGTTCAGAATCACCTTTATTATTATTGCATTTCTTCAACAGGAATATAGTTGCACTCCAGTTGAAAAAAATAAAAACAAAGAAATGTACAATATAAAGACTCGTGGATAGAAAAAACATAATGTGTTTACCTCTAACATAGAGTCTTTAGACCTGAAAAAAACCTATACACAACAGGAACATTGCACTCGAACTGGGATATTGCACTTAGTTAAAACCTATGACAGTACAAAAACAAATAAATGACTTTTTTGCAATAAAATACATCTCCAAATACAACACTTCTTCTGCATGACTGTCTTAGAATTAAGTCAAGAGCATCTAAAGTAAAAACTTTACATAACCGGGATATTGCACTTGAACGGGGATAATGCACGTAAAACTGTAACAGTAAACGTGACAACAGAAAAATCTTATGAAGTAGTATGGAAATGAAGTCAAGTGTAAATAGGTAAACAGTACAATGTAAAAATTTAACAGTACAAAAAAAAGAGTAAAGAATTTTTCTGCAAATAAAATACTTTTCATGCAAATAAAATATGTCTGCATAACTGTTTCAGAACTAAGTCAAGAGCAGCTAAAGTAAAAACTGAACATAACCGCTCTATTGCACTTAACCGGGATATTAAAAAACCAGGGTATTGCACTTATAACAGAGAAATTGCACAAAAACTGCCGTTTAGTGTGTTGATAGCTTTGGGTACTTTAGTTTTACCAACTGGATGACATTTTGCTTTCAGCTTTGAAATTCACGCATTTATAACAGTAAATCCATAAAAACATTTCACCATTTTTTCCTCATATTTAAAATTAATCCCTTGAGCAGGGGTCACAAACTTTTTAAAAGCTTAATTTAATCGATTAGTTTTGAAAATGAGAGCAGTAGCACGGCAGCGCAGTGGTTAGCGCGTGAGCAGCACAGTTCTGAGGTCATGGGATCAAACGTTGCATGTTCTCCCCATGCTTGCGTGGGTTTCCTCCTGGCACTCTGGTTTCCTCCCATATTTCAAAAACATGCATGTCAGGTTAATTGGCCGGTCCAAAATTGTCCCTAAATGAGAATGAGCGAGTGAGTAGTCTGTCTCTGTGTGCCCTGCTACTGGCTGGCAACCAGTTCAGGGTGTCCCCTGCCCGAAGACAGCTGGGATGGTCTCCAGCACCCCCGCGACAAGACTGAGGATAAGTGGTGCAGATAATGGATGGATGAAAACGAGAGCTACATTTTGTAACCAATTAGCCCGAACAGCTACCAGCTTGGTCATCATTTCTACATTAACAATTTTTTAACCTTTTTTTGGTAAACCGGAGTGCCCGAAGGAAACCCACGCAAGCACGGGGAGAACATGTAAACTCCATACAGGAAGGTTCGACTTAGAAGAGACCTGTCCCTGCAAAAAACCTTGGACGCTTCTTCCATAAATCATATAAATGAATGATAATATCTATTATCATTATAACAATCATTTGCTTAAGTCTCCCATTGTGAGTTTAACGATTTTCCTACCATTCTTTTCTTTTTAATCTGGTGTTGTGCGACTTGTAAAGAAAGGGAAATAATCTGAAAGTTTGTGTTTACATTTTAGACAATCGATATAAATCCTATCCATCGAGATAAAATGTTGTTACTATGGTGTTATTGCCACATTTGTCATGTTACAAGTTGGGTTTAGGTGGGCTAGAATTTGCTAGAAATCCAATTTCCTAGAAAATCACAGTTACTCTTTACTGGTGAGATTTTTGCAGGCTATTCAAGTGTTCTCGGGTGACCCATGCCCTAAAGAATGGGGGGGGGGGAGTAGACGTTGCAAAATATTTTTCTGGTAAAAATTCATTTCCTTTTTCCCTTATTTTGTTTTTTTTCCCCTGATAAATCAGATTATCAACCAGTCAGGATGATTTGCGGCGATAATTCGGCATTGAAACACTTTTTTTTGTAAGACAAGAGAAAAACAACAGTTATTTTGAAATGAATTAGTAAATTGATTTATTATAGAAAGGAATATTTACTTGTTTTAATTCCCTTTTTTTAAGAATTTTTATTCAACAAAAACGCACTACACAAAGTCTTCTTGTCTAACTGGCAGATATTTTGTTTTTTTTTAAGTAGTATTTTTTTTTTTCAATTGACCCAAACGGAAACTACAGTTATAAAATAATACATAAAAAGAGAAAATAATCTGCCAGTGGAACAAAAACATATATATGATTTAAATATCTGACTGTCTTTAAAACTACAAATTTTGACAGATTTTTTTTAGTTTTTTTCATTTTACAGATAACTGCTAATTTTAAACACTTTTCTTACTTTGCGAGAAAATTAAGCTGAAAAAGAACATACTGAAACAAAAGAAAAATACTTAAAATAAGTAAAATTGTTTACTCGTTTTGTGCATCTTTTCTAAAAAAGTAAATTTAAACTAAACAAATGTAGTGCCTTTGTATATTTTGAGAGCAAAAAAGAGGACTAAATTTTAACCAAATTAAGTTTTGTAGTTTGTGTTTGCTTTTAAATCTTATGCTAACATTTTATCGGCTCAATTTAGTGTTATTTGACTACAAACTACTTTCATTACATTACATTACGTTTACAGTAATACAACCGCAGAAATACTGCAGAACTTCTAGACGAATATTACAAAAATACATCTACAGTATTACAATACTATAAAAATACTGCAGAAAAACTACAAAAAAATTACAAAAATACAACCACAGTAATACTACAATGTTTTTTTTAATTGGGTCCTTGTTTTTAAGCACTGTCTTATTTTACTTTAGCTCTGAAAACAAAAAAAATACTAAATATTCTACAAAATACCACTACAGCAAGGGCGTATCCAGCCCGTTTTTAAGGGTAAATTCAACCCAAGCACCCCCAAAAACAATAGCATTTAAAACTCTCTTTTACTTTAAAAAGGACAGGATAGGCTTAGATATAATGAAAATCGCAATATGAATAAAAATGAATATACAAAAATATGAACAACGCAGCGTCAGAAATACCCCACTGCTTCGCTTCAGTCCATTTTATTCCTAGCACCGTTCTCTCCGCCTCCCCACACCTCTTCCACTCGGCTAGTGTCACTTGGGGCATAGCGGCGGAGTAATAATTCAATTAAACAAAAGGAACATTCAATTAATAAAAATGGCCTTGAATCTAACATTTAATTGATGAAACAGCCTTATTAAATAAATAGGCTTAGGCAAAATAATAATTAAAATGTTATCATAATTAAATTGCACATGTTATATCACTTTAAGTGAAATCAAAATAATGTTTTTAACCAGTCAGACAAACTGGGTTCCCAGCACTCCGAAAGCACTGAACCTAAAATCGTCTATTGTACTACAGTAATGCTAGATATGATCTGACTCATGGGGATTGATTATTTATCCTCTCAATAGCAGCAAACATTACTGCAGATGATTTAGGCCCAAGAGACTTGCCTGACCCTGAAAAGCAAAGGGTAAAAAAAAACAAAAATAGAGTAGCAGTTAATGTTAAAATGTTACAATGTGTTGCAGAGACCAAGAAATAGCTTTCACTCTGGGAGTTAAGAGTGGATGAGAAAAGGGTTCCCTTTTGAGTTGTTTTTGGATTGCAGGTGGATTTCAAATAAACTCCTTGAAAGACTGTCTGGTTTTACGCAAGACTTTTTCTGGGGTATGCAATAACCATTAAACAAAACGATGACAATAAAATGCAACATTAAGGAAGAGAATCATTCATTCATCATTCATGCAAAATTGTTATCTTAACCAAAAGCCACTAAAATTTTAGCTTCACGCAAATTACAGTGAACCCTACTAAATTCGTCCTCTTGTAAGACAGCAATAATCTTGATGGATGAATGAACACAAAACGCAAACGTTCATTGCGGTGAACCTCTCTATAAAAATATAAAAAGCTGTGGGAAAGAGAATCGTTTCTGCTCAAACTTGGACGCTTGTCAAAAAACTCGTGTTACGAAGTCTCGCATAACCAGGCTGACGTATTGTGTTGTTTTCTGTTTGCAGACAACACACAAAAAGAGATTTGGGATTGGGTATTTCTCACCCAGCTCAAGTTTAACTCCCACGAGATTATTAAGTTGCATGAAATGGATCAAACACAATCAGGGACACAATTATGGACACAATCAGTGCATACCTTGCCCTGAAAAATCAGGAGAAATGGCAAAAATGAGTCAGTGATTTACGTCACGCTTCAATTTACTGGAACCATGGAAATTCTTGTAGGACTGCAGGAGCCTCGAGGGTGTATGGGAGTTTGCCTATCCAGTCTACATTTGTTTTGTGGACTTTGAAGCGGCATTTGACATGTTCCTCTGGGATTCCTTTAGGGGGTGCCCCGGGGAGTACGAGCTATAGTCTTATCTGGCCCATGTGGCCCCTGTCTGCATTGCCAGCAGTAAGTTGGATTTGTTTCCAGTGGGAGTTGGACTCCGCCATGGCTGCCCTTTGTCACTGATTCTATTCATAACTTTAATGGACAGAATTTCTAGGCGTAGCCTTGGCGGGGAAGGAGTCCGGTTTGGAAGCCTCAGCAATGCATGTTTGCTTTTTGCAGATGATGAAGCTGTTGACTTCTTCAGCTCTGACTGGAGCGGTTTGCAGCAGAGTGTGAAGCGGCCGGGATGAAAATCGGCACCTCTAAGTCCGAGACCATGGTTTTCAGCCGGAAAATGGTGGCATGCTCTTTCCGGGTTGGGAATTCGATAGTCTCCCAAGTAGAGGAGTTAAAGTTGCTCAGGGTATTGTTCATGAGCGAGGGCAGGATGAAACACGAATTTGACAAGACATATCAGTGCAACGTATGCAGTCATGCAGACCCTCCACTGGTCTGTTTTGGTGAAGAAGAAAGAGAGGAGCCAGTTAAGGTGGCTTGGGTATTTGATCAGGATACCTCTGGGACAACTCCCTCGGGAGGTGCTCCCAGTGTGTCCTCGTGTCCCAACAGCAAGAGGCCCCGGGGACGAGCCAAGACACGCTGGAGAGACAACGTCTTCAGTTTTGTCTGGATACGCTTCGGAATCGGACGAGCTGGATGAAGTGGCTGCCGATTGCTAGGGCTGGTCTTCCTTGCTGCCGCCACGACTCAACCTCAGATAAGCATGAGAAAATGGATGGATGGTTGAAAATATCTAAAATGTGCTGCTAAATTTTAGGATACTTGATATTTCGTTTTTCAAACTTATACTACTGATATTTAAAAGTCTCTCCTGACTAAACGTTAGATCCTAAGCCCGAACCGAAATTTGTCAACGTCAAGCTCAAGTTCAGGTTCGGGCCGCACATCTCCCTTGCTAACTTCTTTTTTCCATAATTATTCACGCGTCATTGTTCTTTGTTTTTTCGTGGAAGATCTGCACGATGGATTCTTTCCCCCTTTTGCGCTAACGACACTATGTCCACGCGCCCATTGGCGCCCTGAGCACTCGGTGGGCCTGCGAGCCCAGCGGTGTGAGAGGCGGACGGAATCCGTTAAGCAGTTTCTCCACAAAGAAAAAGGCATTGAGGGGTGTATAATTAGAAAAAAAAATCAGCAAGAGAGAAACCCTCCTTCTCCCTACTTCTTTAAAATAGAATATGAACATTCGAGTTTACTTTGGGCTGAGTCCTTCAAATCAAGTTAACGGATCAGGCTCAGGCTGGTTAGGAATTTTATATCCGTGGTCCGTGTGGAGTCAGCCTGGATTTTTCAGACCCGATTGTGCCACTAACCATGACTCTTAGCACAAAAATGATCCGCACAAAAATGATCCTCAAAAAAACATTTTAATTTTTTTTCCTTAAAATTACTTGACATTCATGGTAAAAATAATATTCCTGCAATTTGTACATATTAAAAACAACTGGTGACAGCACTGATGCCGGTAAATGGTAACCTTACTTGCCCTCCCTTGCTCTAAACTCAACTTATCTTGCTAACTATAGAGGTGGGGTCACCAATGCAAGTAGTCTGCGGAGGGGTTTTGAAAATAGTGATGGGTGATTGTGATTTTCTCAAAATATTTGACTTCTAACTGTCATGATGTTTTACTGCTTGACCCTACTTCTAATGATTACAACCTTCTAATGAAACAGAGGGAGACTTTCTATGTGTTCAGTTATTGTCTGGGTTTGTGCAACACGACGTGTACAAACAAGCGCTGGATTTGAGCAATCCCGTTGAGGTTTTAGATTACAATAAGACTGATAAAATCAAATAAAACAGAATATAATGAGATTGTGAGTACAGAAAAAGCTGTGATGGTTTACAATAGTGCTTTCAAAATGGCTCATAATAATTTATATGCCAAAGGGTTGGAACACAGCGTGTTATTACAAAAACATAAGTCAGTGGAAAATTCCCTGAATCCCAGCTTCACCAGTCCAAGCCGGGTCCAGGCTGAATCCTGCTCGTGGTTTGATAAGACTCAAAGACCTCGCTCCTGACAGTAAATCAGAACACCACTTAGAACAGGGGTGGGCAAACTTCAGCCTTTGGGCCACATGTCAGGCTCTCTCATCCAGCCTGTCAAACAAAAATGGTCAAAATAGAATGGCAATATATACAAAAGTAAATAAAGGACTACTAGTACAGAATTTTTTGGGTCCCAACTTCGTCCCCGTTGTCCGTTTGTGCAACTTCAACAAAAACACTACTTCTGAAATACCGCAAAACTAAATATCAAATGTAATGCTTAAAACATGAAGCTCGTATATCATTTAGCTATCATTCTGAAAAGAAAAAAAATACTATAAAATTACAACAAAAATTCTACTAGAGAATATATTTTAATGTATATAATATTATACTCTAATACAAAAATACTACTACAGAAATATTACTTGAGGAAAAACAATAAAAAAAACTTTATGAAAATACTTAAGAAATACTTTTACGGGAATACTGACTCTTGAAATACTACTGCAGAAATACTGCACAAAAACTAGAAAAAATGTCCAGAAATACTACAAAAATGTTAAAACTATACAACAGTAAAAATATCAATTGTGTCAACTACTAGGGTCATAAGTGCACCATTTACTGTGATGTGTCTTGGGCAAGTACAGCCTGGTGGCACACATTCCTTTCCAGGCCAACAAATGTTTCATCCATCCATCCATCAATTATCTGCACCGCTTATCCTCAGTAGGGTCGCGGGGGTGCTGTTGCCCATCCCAGCTTTTTCGGACAGTGGGCAGAGGACACCCTGAACTGGTTACCAGCCAGCAACAAATGTTTCCACCCGGTTCAAACCAGGGACATTTCACATGAAAAGCAAATGTGCTAACCCCTGCATGACGGATCTGGAACACCTGTGCTCAGGATTTGGCGCCAACAGCCAGGACAGCTGATTGGCGCACCCTGTCCATTTAAATCCTCAGCTTCAGGAAACAAGATGTCTGATAGTACTATGCTACCTGTTGCCATCTGCTCAGAAAGCCCGTACCTCCGACTCTTTGCCTGCCTCCTGTTTTCTTCTACTTGATCTCCGTTGCCGACCCGTTTCCAAATTTGCCTACGACCTGCCCTGCCCGTCTGATTCCTGATCACATTTCCGAACACAACGACGCCCTTCTTCTCCAGCCCCGACCAACAACACGACGATTCCGCCTGTCTGCGACCATTCCCGCCAAGCCTTCGCCCGCCTGTCAAGCTTAGTCAATCCGTCAAACAATGGATCGAAGAATCACGCCTTGTCATTCCTTCCTTCCAATAAAAACCAAGAAACGAGTGCAAGTGACTAACTAAATGTCCAGTTGAGTGCTTAAAACTGAAACTTCTTATTTGCTTAATTGTGAATGTTTTAAAATGTATTTGACGATACCAATTTATTTTAAAACAAATATAAAGAAATTTAACATGTGGATGTCTGCCATGTATATATATATATATAAATGGTTTCCAGGATGACCCCATTCGGCAACAAACTTCAAATTGTTGCCCACCCATGACTTATAACAATATAGACTGTATAATGACTAAATGAATGGATGCATTGAGATAACGTGAATAACTATAGTCAAAAACATGGATAATCATAAGGTGCAAAAATTACCACGACATTTTTTACTTGATTAAAACGTCCTGATTGAAAGAATGAAAAGGATATAAATGGAAATATTATACAATTATGACTATATACTGTATGCAGTGACACATTTCAAATGGTAATAGAGTTGTCACGACCAGCACAAATAGTAGACCGCGTAAGGTTTCTCACAAATTTATAGGGGAAAGGCAGCGCCGGCAATCCAGTGCTTGCTGGACATGGGAAGCAAGTCGCTCATACAATCTGATCGTGATCCGAATACGGAAGTGGATCTTCCGTAGCGGCAGATGGCGGTGTAAAGGACGGAAAACAGGTCAATAGCCGGGACGGTAGAGCAAAAACGTGGTCTGGGTCAAAAACGGGTCGTAAGCCAGGACGGAAGAGCAGATGTGGTCGGGATCAAAAACAGGTCGCAGCCGGAGACAAACGAGGAGATCAGGAACGGACAGGTGGAAAAACGGGTGCATAAACGGGACAGGCGGGAGTCGGGGTCAAAAATGCTTGCCTTGTAACAACAGAGGTTCGCTGACGGACTGACAACCGGAGAGTGACAGGACTGGGCTTACAAAGGGACAGGGAACCAATCAGATAGCCCGCAGCAACTGGCGCCAAATGAGCAGGCACAGGTGATCCAAATCAATAATCATGACAACAGTAAACGTTTTTATTTCAGAAATGCAGATCAAACTGGTAGCGCTCAGCTTCCAAAATGTTGGTGAACCCTACACCAGTAGTTTTATTGTTTACTGTGCAGGAATTAATCATGTCAATGCCAATTAATAACAGCTAAAAAATTGAGCTGTTAAACACAACCATATGTAGTGAGTTACGACATTTCTCGCTTTATGTCCCACCCTGGACATTGAGTAGCAAATTCGTTCAAATCACCCTCCAGGTGCTGCCTGAGCCAGCTTTTTAATTAAAATGTAAACGATACTGTGTTATGCACAAAGATTGAACGCTTTTAGAGCAAGAGTTGATGTACTAAAGACGGGTTCTCTCACTGCTTTTGCAGCAGCTGCACATCAGACATTTGGAGCATGAGGTCTCCATGTTGGCTGTCGCTGGTTCTGCTGGCGTTTATGTGCATCCCGACGTTTGCGTCAGACTGCTCAAACTGCAAAAAGGTCTACAGCGGACAAATGCTGGTGAGTCGCAAACACAAAATATGTCACGAGAAGTCGAACAGACCCAAACGAAGGACACAAGGAAAGTGGTCTAACCCCACTAGGGGGCGTTTATTTAAACAGCAACATACCATGACAAAATATGACATTCAGAATTTGTTTCATACAAATTGATAAATCAGCTTCCTTAAAAAAAGCCTATTTGGTGGACTTAGCATCAATACCCGTTTCAAGAATTAATTTGAGTTTTGGTTCATTAGAGTGTTCTTTAGTTTATTATCATTTTTTTAAATATTTTCTTATTTTGAGGAAATCTAGTCTGTTATACAGTATATTTATTATCAAGGCTATTATTACACTTGATAAAAGTCCAAATTAAATGCGAAATTATTAAAATCCTTCAATAAATTTAAGTGGAACATTTGGCTGATAAAATGATTGCCTTTTTGTTTGTTTAGTGGTACTTATTAAATTGTAGTTCAATTAAAAAAAATCTAAATCTAAATTGGAAGAATTATAAAGTGTCTTGGATACTGATTGAACATTATCATGAAGAGTAAATTTCATATATGAAAAAAAGAGAAAAATACACAGAAAAACTGACTTTAATGGGTTATTTTATTATTTGAATAAATTTTAACTCGTCTGTTGAAACTAAAAAAGTCCTTAAATAAGCAAAACTTTCGGATATAACAGATTATATTTTTATATTATCAACCATTATTTTTTCCTTTTAGTAAAAAAAATATATACATTTAAATGAGATCAGATATTTAGAAAACAACTCAAATTGAGCAAACTGTCTCAGACGGCAGAAATATACATACACACGCCATGAAGCTCTTTAACTCTACCCGGCAGAGTAAAAGCCCACAGTAAGCCTCACCACCTACATTGCATATTACCGAATCTTATTGCAATATGTATTCTGTGTAGCACTATTTAGTTATTCTATATAACACGCTACAGTGGGCATTTGCACGTCACACTGGGTATTTGTATATTGTATTCTTTTTGCTTTATTATTGTATTGTTCTCAGCTCAGGGATGCTGCTGGAAATGTGAATTTCCCTGCGGGGATGAATAAAGTATCTATATATATATATATATATATATATATATGTATGTGTGTGTGTACACACATACATATATTTTAAGTATTATTTTTCCTGCAATTATAATTAGATATAAATCCTTGATGAGCAAAATCATTGCCCTTTGATTTTACTTACTGTATTTATGGTAAAAAGCTGGAAACTTTTTTTCCAATGAAAGATGAGGGTTCAAGTTTTCTCTTGATAGGTCTAATGCCTATATAGCTACAGAACTACATTTTCTGTAGGTCTTCAATAATGAGTCAAAATTTGGCTTACACCCACACTTCCCATTTTGGAGAAGTGTCTGGCACTGAATGAGTTATACCAAAAAATTATATTCTTAAATGCTTTTACCTGTGAGTGAAGGTTGAGGAATTGCAGACACACAACAAGCCCTTTGATAACCATTTGAACCTTGGCGTAAATGACATTCCAGCTATAGTAAAGGCCATTGACCTCGACTCCAATTCCTCTGATACCATCGCTTTGATTTCCCCCTGGTGTAAAATGTCAACTTTTGACTTCAAACTTCCCCTTTAGGTCTGAGCAGCAAGAACTCAGAATATTAAGTAGTTCATTTTTTCCAGATTGCAAAAATCAAGAACCAGTGATTGAAATACGGTGTGTCTGTCCTCTGATTGCTTCCCTGCAGGCCTGCCTGGAAGCCTGTAAATCGGCAAGCCAGACCGAGCCTCCGCGTCCAGCCACACCCGTCCCCAGCCAGGAAAACGAACTATTCGACGGCCTATCCAAGGTCAACATGTCTGAAACTGACACCAGGACCAAAGCAGACAGGCGGCGTTCCTATCTGATGGAGCACTTCCGCTGGGGTAAACCCCACAGGAACAGAACCAAAGATCCCGCACAGGGGTCACACAATGCCAAGAGGGCGTACTCCATGGAGCACTTTCGCTGGGCTAAGCCCCCTGGAAACACGCACCCCGGACCTAAGCTGGGACATAGAGGCTCCAAGAGGAGCCCCTACGCCATGGAGCATTTCCGATGGGGAAAACCCGCTGGACGCAAACACAAACCAGTCAAGACCTTTACCTTACCAGCAGACGGGGGAGGCTCCTCGAGCGTTCCTTTCCGGCGTTCGTCTCGCAGGCATCCCAGCAGCAAGAGGAAGGCCTATCAGTTGCCGGCCAGGCTGCAGGAAAGGAAGCTGCGTCTACAAAGGGGGACGCGACTTAAAAGCAACACAAAGAAAATCAGCGATAAAAATCCGCAGGGATTGCTGACCAGTATTTTCACAGATATCCTCCTTAAGGATGTGCAGAGGATTGTTGGATGAGTAGCTGGCAGAAAGGCGGGGCCAATTTTTGCATGTGGCTATCAATAAAGAGCCCATCTAGTAATTAGCATGTTAATGGACAGTTAAGTAATTCGTGTTTCCCCGTTTCAAATGTTTTTACTGAGCTAATGTGAGTGGTTCCATCACAGCTTCAGGCCATCTTCCGTCCACCATCATTTGACCTGCAAAAGCTAAGCTTAGCTGTAAAGAAATTTTTTATATATATATATATATAGATATATATATATATACAAAAATAATAATATAACATTGCACTTTTTCTATAGGGCACAAGCAATGTAGAGTACTAAAACGTGATCTTATCCATTATACACTCTTTAAATGTATGGTTATATCAATGGGTGATAAGAATTTGATTTCGTTAAATATTATAACTGGTTGTATTTTGTAGTATAGTTATACAATGTCCTACAAATGTGTTTGTCTTGCACCTCTGAAATACAATCTGACGGTCAGAAAAAGCAAGGAAGTTTTGTTGAAAAACAAAAAAGGTACCAGGTAAAAATAACTACCAGTAGTAAGATACTCATTTTTTTGTCATTTTGTCAGAAGTAAAACTTAAAAAAAAAATTACATAATAACAAATACATTTCTGGGGTAATTATTTATATTATTTTACTAGAAAAAGTTAGAAATTTGGTAAAATAGTACAATTAAAAAAAATCTGACGTATCACTTTGTTCCTTCTTAGTTATTTCGTATATTCTTTTTCGGTTCACATAAATAAAAAAGTTGACATTTTTATGCTTCATGTTTATGTACGTAACCAAAAGTTTGATTTTCATGTTTTACACAACAAATAGTTCTAGTTCTATTTATATATAATTCTAGTCTGTGCTTTTAAACAATACAATCCAGGTAAACTTGTTTTAACTTTAAATTAAAAATTTAGGTAACATAAATCCTAACTACCTTAAGGCCCTTCATGAAAACAAACTTGACACACTTGGTTAAACTCTCCCATAAATGTTTAGTAAATTCAAAAACACTCATCCAACATTTTTTGCATGATGAGTCCGAGTGCCCAAAAAAACAATGGAAGGCCAAGCTCAATTGTGGTCGACTGGCAACTTTTATTGTACAACTATCACATCACAGGAGCATGCAACGGCAGGTAGGACACACCGACCACTAAGGCATTTTTCCTTTCACGCTCTGCCAACGCCCCCAAAAAAACAAAGTAAAGCTGCCTTTGTCATCCAATTTTTAAAGTGCAAAGTCAACATAACGAGACTTGGACTGACACGAGCACTACGCTGGAAACTGAGCTATTCAGTAATAGACGGGGAAATGACGAGTAATTTGGCTCATTGGCACTCGAGGAGAGTCACGTCGTTTTAGAATGGCAATCAGGACGCTTCAGAAACAACTCGGACGACAAAGTGTAACAAGTCAAAACCGCAAGTGAAAAAGAGTTTGATCTCAGTTCTGGACAAGAAATAATTTTAATCACACGGGACAGACACCTATATGACGTGACATGAGGCGGTTTTCAAGATGAGCAAATAATAAAAGACAGCACCACAACAATTGGGATCGTTGGTTCACACACATGATCCAAACACAAATGCAAGTGCTACCCACATTTGGCAGAGAAACCGCTTCATTTGTCTTTTAGGATGTTGCATGTTGTAATTTGAGGTGATAACGGTTACCAAATGGATGCTTAATTTGTCGCCTTATTTAAAAAGGGGTTTCCAGCTACCTTCAACTTATCTGCAGGGATGGTTTCGAGTTGGCAAGATGCTGCTCTGTTTGGAGGTGTCAGCCCACGAGTGATGAGTCAGGACACTATGGCAACAAACCTCGACTCCCAAAAAACCTGAGCGGAAACGGGCCGGTTTACCATAAAAAGCATATTTGCAAGTTTTAATTTTTCCTAGGTGGTCTTTACATATTTCAATTTGGCGCCGACAAGCAGCTGTTAAAATGTGAGTTTCTTTATAATATTTTTATACACGCATCGGAACGCACAAACCTACATACTTGACTGGACATGATTTTAAAGATTGATACAGTTCTATGAATGTATGTATTTTTGAGAAGGAAGACAGCAACTTGTTATGAGCTGTTGAGACATTGTTTTCAGACTGTTAAAAAGGAATGTGAAATTATTAAATGCGGGTAAAATACCGTGGTATGATGGGTATCACTATTTGTTAGCACTAATAAAAAAATAATAAGGCTAAAAGAAAATCAGTGCAGAGGATGGAAAAGATTGTCCAAGATTGTCCTACATGGCGATCTGGAGGAAATTGTGGCTTGTTATTAAAGTGTTTAGCTTGCAGCAGCTGCATGTTTTTTATCCCGTTCCCCCTCAAAATGTCCCCCCCCAAGGGGAGGATAAAAAGTTGAGTAGCCTCAATACACGCAAAGGTCGGGGAACTTCATCTCGTAGATGGGCACCGAGCGAGTCTGACTCTGGCCATAACCGGCCGTGATGGTCCCGGACGGGCTGGGCGGGGGCCTGCCAAGAGATCGTGTCATTATCCTGGAGGCTGACTAATATAAATAATTTCTGTCTCTCACCTGATAGTAATCTCGAAGATCTGGTTAAGTTTGTTTTGCAACAGTGTAGCCTGTGCAAATTAAAACAGGAAAACTGTGTGTGAGACTTACAGCTGGTATATAGGGGGTCCAAAAACAAGAAAAAAAACAAAGGAGGTTTTGAAGTAGAACAAATGTTGTACCCGAGCACCGCAGTGGGCAGCAATCTCCTCAAACGGGGCTTTTTGGAACTTTTCCACTACTTGCCTCCTCCGTTCCCTCTCCTGCTCCTCCATGCCAACGCTGTCCACTAGTAGGAGACAAAAACAAGCCAACAATTGATACGAGGTGGAAACGTTTTCCTGTGGGAGCCGTTAAACTTATAAGAATAGTCTTTGCAATGAATCCATCCCTCCTTCATCCATCCATTCATGTATCCATCAGTGCAACCGTCAATCCATCCCTAAGTCCTCGAAAAGACAGCAACTCTGCAATTTTTTACCAGGGTTTGTACACCTTTTCATGGCTAAATTCAAGGCACTTTTCAAGCATTTTAAAGCCAATTTTAAAATGTTCCCAGAACCTGCAAAGGAAATAAAATCAAGCACCGATCAAAAGAATGTTTTTTTTCTTTACTTTGATGACTAAAATAAAGTCGCCATCTTGCTGTTAGCTGTTCCTTTCTATGATCTACAATATTTTTGTGTCAATGGGCTACCATAAACTGACATGCAATCTATCATTCTGCTTTAACAATGTACATGCAGCTTCAATACGTCACACTTGTTTAAAAACACGAAAAGCCCTCTATAGGTGTTGGTTAATAATTGAGTTGAATAGGAATGGGTGGCACCAGGCAGCAATTGCCCTAGACTCACTACAGGAAATGGTGCCCCTATGAGCTGAGTGGTTAAGGGATCCAACCAACCTACCCGACCCACAGAAAACAAAAAAGGAAAGTACTAATATATATATATATATATATATATATATATATATATATATATACATACATATATATATAAAGCAAAAAAAAGAGCAACTTTTGGACTCCTTTTAAAATTGATTGTTCTGACGCAGACTGCATTTAAGCTTTCAATCTTAGGTATTGCTGATATTTTGCTTTTAATCTACTCATTTTCATTTCATTTATTTCATTCATTATTTCATTATTCATTTTTTGCGTATTTTTAAAGGGCATGTGTCTAAATTGGTTAAAATTCTAAATAGTAATTATTTTGGCATTTTATCATTGATTTAAACCACTGAATTGTTAATGTTTTCATTTTTATTCTATTGTTTTGCATTTTAGAGATTTTGTGTTGCTGTTAAGACTTTAAATCTGTTGAGTGTGTGAAAAGCTAAAATTTTGCGCTATTTTACAATTATTTTCGATCTGTTAATGTGTTAATTTATATTTCATGTATTTTTTGGGGATTCCCTGCGGAACATATGAAATAAGAAATCACTGTATAATTTGGTTCAGTATGTTATCATTGATAATAAATTCATTAAAAAAAATGAAAGAATCAGCTCAGTGAGCAGAGCCAAAAGAGACGGTTTTCTAAATAGAGCGGTCCTCTTGGGTGCAAACAGTAGACGCTTCACATAACAACGCCAAAATGACAAGGCATCCAAGCAGGGTATCATTGTCATTTTCACACACCTTTTTTCTCTCCCTTCATTAATTGCGTGGTCCATACAGTCAGATTCCAACATAAAAATTCAATCATTTTCCAGGATTTCAAGCACCCGTACGAACCCTGTTTTCTAAAACGGCCATTGTTATCATTACATTTGGGTTTGATTCCAATTTTTCACACTCAACTGTTAAAACACAGAACTATAATGCAGGTCAGGCCCATTTGACACTCAAGCTGCGACAAGATTGTTTGAATGACTCAGCGTATCTCGAGAAAAGGCATCGCGTGTAGGTATTTGTCTCGTGACATTAAGTGTCGGTTGATGTGAAATTTCCATAAGTGCTTTTTAAGGCTTTAATTTACAGGGTTGACTACTTTAATGAAACCACAGGGCTAATTCGTTAAGTTTTTCTGCAGACTCAAAACATACTTTATGTGTTTGACATCAAAAGATAATGTTGAGAGCTCAGTTCAGTTTTTGTTTTACACAGTTGGATATCATACAGATGGATTTGAAGCAAAACATATGTCGGTTGTATTATAACTTAGTGGCCAGGATAAAACCAAGTATAAGAAAATAGAGCTCCTACATGAAAAAAACATTTGACATCACTGCCTAGATAGTTTTGGTCCATGGACCAAATTACCCTTGACAAAAGTTCTCATTTTCAAAATAGTTTTGCTCACAAAAATGTCTTCTAAGCAGTGCTATCAGATCCAAATGCACTGTAAATACTAGAACATAAGTTATGCTGTTGATCTTGTCTCCTATTTATATTTGTATATTAGAAGTCCATGTTTTCAGTCCTCAGCAAAAATATGCATAGGGCCTCACTATTTATTTTGGATGGGAAAACCACTGTTTAGCAAAACGCCTTAAACTAAAAACACAAATCAGACCCAAACGTACTGGTTAATACAAACATCCTCACTAGTTCAAAAAGACACTTTGAAGCCAGAAAAAATATGCAAAAACCCTCAATGGCGAATCAATAAACCAATTTCTGTTCATTTAATAAACACTACTGAGGCCACAAAAACTTTAATGTGGTTATTTCCATTTAATAACAATAAACCCTGACCATGTCAAGCAACGCACTGTCTAAATTCAAGATAAATGCTCTGCAGTGGTGTATACATTCATAGAGATGTTTGGTAAGAAAGCAAACGGCGCCGTTGAGTGACTGAGCGGACATACCAATGGCATTTTTCAACGTTTCAAAGGTGATCTCTTCAGCGGGAGTTCGCTGTGAAAACAGAAAAAAGATGCAGTGTTTACAGTTAGTGAGTTCAATTATCTTTTCATCGGGTGACTGGGTGCAGGACTTTTTGGCTCTGACCTCCTCTTTCTCTGGACTATTTCGGGACTCCACTTCAACTTGAAGTGAGATGGTCTCCCCGATGCTCTTCCTCTTTGACAGCCGGTCTTCATCTTAACAACAGGTTCACCATAAATTTAATACACTGGTACCTCCACTCACAAATGTCCTTACATACAAAGTTTTAGGTTAAAACGTATCTGAACGAGAAAATACTGTATTGCCTCTGGTTGCAAAGGCTTTTCAGGATATGAAGTCAAAAATACAGTACAGTACGTGCTGCCATTCGCTGCGCCCAGAGTCCTACCTGGTAACACGTTGTGTGTGCATAAATCCCTGCATGTTCTTTGTGTCCCCTTCCCACTCTGTAAACAGTCTACTGTATTGTACCTCTACAAAGAGCTATCATTGACAACGGACCCCACGAAAGACATGCAGAAAAGTGCTTAAGGAGAAAAGAAGACGAAGAGACTTTTTCTGGCCATCAAAATAAAGCAAGCCGTAATAGAATGTTATAAACGAAGACACCGCCAAGCAGTAGCAGTTCAGAGCCGACAAGGAGGAGGACACACCCATCATTCCATCTGCCCAAATTAAAGACATTTTGCCAAAATACTCTGAAGTCTCAGACAGGTCGGCCTATCGTTCGTCATGATGACTTGTGCCCTGCTGATTTCCGAGGGATTGTTAAAATCCGGTAAAAGCAGACGTCTTTTGATCAGTTTTTCAAGAAACTCCAGAAAAATAAATGAGTATTTCGATTATTTCCTTTATTCTTTGTTTATTTTACATTATGTGCCTCTAATTTTATGTTTATTGTGCAGTAATCAAATTTTAACATGTAACGTATTTTCCACACTCACCTAAAAGCCTTCATTTTTTTCAAAAGCTGAGAAAAGAGCCTTTTAATCCGGAGCGCCTTATATATGGATTATTGAGTCGCAACAGGTGCTGCATTTACAGTAGGTAGCTGATGACATGCTTTTCATCCGTAGAGGTTTGGGGTACATGCTGGGATACACATACACCGGTGTTTCATTTCCTAACCAATTTATCAATCATCATTTGAATGGGTCACTATTGGCTAGAGTTCTTAAGAGGTAAAGGAGTCCTTTTTAGTATTTATAGGCTCATATAGGCTAAAAGGGCTTAAAACAAAGTCTGCAATTGGCCAAATTAGATGTGAATCACAAGTTAAGTTGGTGTACGGCCTAGAGAAAATAATTTTATGGGCCTAAACAGACACCTAGCCACAAGCAACATATCCATGATGAAGCTATGATGTCTCCATCAAGAAGACTTTCTTACCAGTATACTGAGGAATATAAGGGGTGGCCAGTCGTTCTGTGTTGTAACCGCTGCCTCCAAGGACTTCCGTGATCTTGGACTGGAGAAACAGCACGTCTCCTTCTACTTTGTCGAGCAAGGATGGGAGTCTAAGAAAAGCGAGGTGAGGCATCAAGAAAAGCGCATTCCAAGCATGATGGAACCTATGTAGCACAAACTTACCGAGGCACCTCAACAAAGACATCCTCCGGTAACATATAAGGACTTTCTTTCTGTCTCACCTCAATCACCTGACGAAGGAAGGTAAAGAAGTATGTGGATGGATGTAAAGTTATCGCGCAGAAAACAAACTGACCTCGTGTATGTGCTGGCAGAAGGCAGGGACGGTGGTGAGCTGGCAAATAAGGTTGAGGTAGGCGGCAGCTAACGCATGGACTGCGCAACGGTTATAAACAGGTAGCGCCTCATCGGTGGACAGAGCCAGGTCCTTCATTTGATAGAAATGAGAATTGAGGAAGGGTCACTGAAATATTAGTATTTAATATTCTTTCTAGAGATTTACAAACATTAATGTAGATGACCATGTAAATGGGAAAACATCCACTTTTACTTCTTCAACACCAATGATGCTCCCTTATCTATGCCAATTACTAGATAGACAATTACATAATTATTTGAAGGGTTCACTTTAATACTATTCATACAAAAGAGCTAGGTATAGGACATGCACACTGAGTAAGTACATTTTTGAGCAAATTCCAAAATCAATATTTTCTCATTGTAGCAAGGCTTTGATGCTAGGTCCTTAGCTTGGCCGGCTTCAACGACGTGAATGTTTCGAACGGCTATCTTGCCTTTTGATTTTTGCATTCCGGAGATGGAATAAGAGCTTGCTCTGTCCACTCCACGCATCGGCCCGGTATTGCAGTACCTCCGGGAACGGTGCATTCGCAATGATCGCAACAAGGCTTTAGGGCAAGGACCTTAGCTTAGCCTTTTGGCTGAGAGTAAGTGTCCCGGCTCCTAGGCTTTGTAGCGTATAATGAACTGACCGATAACGGATAATGGATAATGAATAACGAAGATAGAACAATAACCCTTAAAAACCCCAAAACCCCCATATCAATATAATTTAATATGGTATTTGAGGGAGATTTTGGGAAGGTGTGATGCTAGATGAACCTAGTATAAATTGTGACCTTTGTTAAATAAATGTTGTGCAACACTGCATATCTATAATGTTACTTTAACAACCTCTGGAGTTTCTTACTACATTGAGGGGAAAAAAGGAAGATTGATGAAAGTTAATGTGTCGAGAATCCCTAAGGAATGGCAATTCTTCCACCTCCTCACAGGCAATTTACACATTATGACAGCACTGATGAAAATACAAGCAATAGGACATTAGAGTTTTATGACAGGTTTTTGGCTGTTTATTTAGGTGATAAAAAAACATGCTTGCCTTAATAATGTAAACTTCAAATTTCATTAATACCTGTAAAGCGACCGCCAGACGAATGAGGTCAACAACCACTTCTTCGTTGGCAAGCTCTACGCTGAGAAGACCAAGCAAGGCATAGAGACTCTCGTAGTGCTGTCTACCGCTACTCTGCTCTTTACAGCCTAAGTAAATGTGTCGGTACAGCTGCTGGCCATGCTGGTGAGAGAGGAATATGTTGAAATGAAATTAAAAAACACAGGCGGTTTCGGCTTTTTAAATTACCTTTTTCATAAATAAGTTGTCCTGTCTGGAGCATTTGTCCACTTTTAGCTTTAGCACAGAAATGTCGGTGATAATACTGTAAAAAAAAGTCAAATTCAACAAAAGCTGAGCTAAAGTGAGCAACTTAACATCAAGCTGTATTATGGCACACCTTATGTTGGAGAATTTAGGCCGGTTGTCATGCCTGTCAATGAGACTGAGGAGAATTTGCAGCACCAGTAGCCGAACCTCGGGGTCTTCGGTGAGGGACAAAGACAGCAGAGGCTCCAGGAAAGAGCTAGGTAGAGCTGTAAGCATGTTGGTGGTCTGAAAACCTGCAGTCACCTGCAACAAAATAGAAAATATTTTATCTCTTCAATAATGAACCCTAAAAGTGGAAGAATATTTATAGACTTACCTGGACTAATGACTTGAGTAACATAACCTGAATCATTCTGGTACCCTCCGGCCTGAGGGAGCATGAAAAGCATTAACTCACCAATATTGGGTCAGAGGAGAAATTCAAAAACAAATTAAATGAAGTCTTGAATTACTGCTCCTTACCCGGAGACGGAAGAAGGTAGGAGTGGGTGAACACCAGGAACAGGGATCTTGCCCATGATAAAGAGCATAACTTCTGACCTTTGATACGTTGGTAAAGTGTTGGCAAAGGACCCTGAAAAACACAAAGGATGGGTCGGTGGGAAAGCGAAGATTAAAATGGAGAAGCTAGGATTAAAAGGAATCAAATTAAAAATTGTTGAGTACCACACGATTTGAAAGAAGACACCAATAGCATTTAACGTTCACTTTTTTCTCAAAGCCAAAGGGTCAAATTTCTAATTGCTTAAGTTGTTTATGTTACCTAAGTAGTATTTTGGATACTTGAAGAGCTAAGCAGTTCCCAACGTATTGTCTAAAATATGGCAAAATATATCCATACACATCCTATGTTTCTCTCAAACATTTCAAACAGACTCAAACCAAACAAATAAAGCAATAACATCACAAAAGTCAACTCACCAATGGTTCGGATAACAGCTTCCTGCAGCTGCCGCTCCTCGTGAGCTTTGATGATCTTGGTGCCGATGTTGGTGCTGCCGTCATAGGAGCCTGTCAGCTCGTAGTCCACACTGAGACGGAGTTGTCGCAGCAGGGTATTGAACACCTCCAGTACAGTCGGGCCTGTGAAGTAAGCAATAAAATGAGTGACGACTCAACTACAATGTTACAGGTTTTGCACAGTTTGTCTGACCTACGGAACCACTGGCCGCAATGGCGGCCGCCTCTAGCAAAACCTCAACTATGCCAGCTCGGATGGTGGCAGAATTCTTGCTGTTGGCATCCAGATGGCCAAGAAGCTGTTGGATGACCAAATGGGAATGCTGAGACTGAAACAAACAGCAAAGGGGAAAAACATAATCAGTTCTGTTGCTATTGGTTGCTATTATGGAATAAAGGTAATGCTGTTTCGTTACTTTAGTGATCCACAACTATTAAATCCTTACTTGTTGTTCCTTTGAACAATCAATAAAAAACATTTACAGTTCAGTGGTTGGTGGTGTTGGGGAATTTTGTAGGTTCCTTGGCTCAACCTGAGATTTTTGTCAAACAAGCGGTATTTCTGGCTGCACCGCAAAATGGTACATGATGTACTTTTTGTACTAAAAAACATTGTTTAATGATAACTTGCACATCATAACTGCTCTGCTTGGCTTTTAGCTTTTTAATGCAAGTCATTTTATGTAGTGTAGCAATCATTTGTTTTAGTTATATTATGGGTAATCTCTAGCTTCTCCCTAATGATATTATTTATAACATTTCAACATAGAATACAAAAGACATTTTTATTGAACAGCCTTACCTGAATGGAGTACATAATGATTTTAAAGCAGCGCACAGCAAAGGTCTTTCCCTGCCATAGAGAGTGATTGTCGAGGTGCCTTTAGGGACACAGATACAATAATGAAATTAATTTCAAATTATATTGACATTCAGGAGACATCAGTGTTGTTGTTGCAATTTACAGAATTATGTAAACTGCTAATTATCCCACAACAAAGCTCTGCAATCAATCAAGGTCACTTGTGCTGTGGAGTTGGCAACACTGCAGCGGCTTCGTGCAAAGACAGAAAGGGATAGAGTGAGGGGAAGGTGGCCGCAGACCGGAATGAGGGAAAGGAATAAATGGAAAATTGAGCTGCTCCATTACAGCAAGATAAATGAGGAGGAGACTGACTCTTAATGACATGAAGCAGAAATTTGTCTTGTAGATTTTAGCCTTTGTGCTTAAAGGGAGGGTGGGAAGTCCATCTTACATAAGAACAGGGGTGACCGCATTCTTTATGTTTCCATATGCTGCTCGGCCCAGAAGCTCCCGGAAGCAGCGCTCCGTCAGCTCCACCGGGCTCTCTTTCTCTTTGTCCGACGCCTGAAGCGGAGAAGGTGACCGACTAGTGAGAGTGGGAGTGCAAGTGGACAAGGGTTTCAGGAAAGAACAAAAGAAAAGCAGCATTAGTTCAACTTGGGTGGAAGATCATACAATTTGAATTACTTAAAGAAAACAAAGGACGGATTCTATTTTTTTCAGATTAGGTACTACTAATCACATATGAGTATATTTAGTAAAATGTTTAGTCCAACGATTTTATTGTTAGCTAAACTTTTATACTTCATTATTGATGTTAAAACATTACCAGAAATTGTGGCCTGTGCAGTTAAACGAGGTTGTGAATGTGGAAAGAATTATTGTTTTGAAAATCAAATGTGGATAGGTCATGTCAGCAGCTGCCATTTTAGTGCATGGGGTTGTCGTTATTCTCAGTTGGTCCGCTGCTGATTACATTATTCATCAAATACCTCACACAGTCATCTCTCCTGCTGCGCTATCCATTGCGGATACCAACCTCGCAGTGGCTTCGCTACTTTGCTCTCAAGTGGCAAAAACATGCTTATAACTCAATGCTTGAGCGTTTCTCCAACACTAACCCTGTGGCCAGAACAATAGCACAAATTGTCCTGTTGATGTGCAAGAAAAGTCGGAAGTCACAAGCCTTGCCATGTGCACAAGGATTAATGGGAAACTAGCACCATCTGCAGCCTACAGTAATTACACAGCGCTCCAAATGTTCTGATTTGTGTTGACATGTTGCTCTTAACGTGCCAAAAAACCCTGTGGGCATATCGAGTGGGCACAACTAAAGATAATCTTCTTAACACTAGAAGAAGAAAGGAGCAATCTGTGTTTCTGAATCTGAGTTTTTGTCTTTTCACCTTACCTCTAACAATTCTCTTTTGTAATTCTCCGTTCAGTGTATCATTCCTACTCAAAATGTATATGCTTAGTGATATGTGATGACTCATATTTGTGTTAGGACTAAGACACGTTAAAAAGAAATGGGCAATAACACAAATGGTGCCTTGCGAGAACACCAGGAATGCCACAAGAACTACATTTTTACAGTTACAATTGTTTTTTATATAACAAATGCTTGATTTTATAATTGACAACATATTGCTGCAAACTCAAAAGTCAGTCAAAAGGATAAGACAAGGAAATCAAACCTTTCCGTGCGCTCGCCACTTTGCAAGTTGAACAGCAGGGAAGGGACAATCTTGTCCATGTGCTGTGGATCCCAGATGTTGGCTTGAAGCTCATCATTTACTGTCTTCCTCACAACGCCCTGAAGACCCTTAATGCCTGCCATTCGAATCCTGGGGGCCACGAGTATCCAGCAAATTTTAGATTTGGAAGGGAATCCATCAAAGTACTACAAAACATCTAAGATCAAGCTTTGGTAGTAAACAAAATTTTAATTTCAAACCATTACCATGTGTTTAATGTTTGCAAATATGCCAGCAATATATTTCAAGAAGTGGTTAAAGTATTAGGTGGTTGACTTTTGTTTAGTAGTCAGAATTTTAAGACTGCCTCAGAAATTGTTTTCGCAGTTACGACACTATCTAAAACATCAGGCGTACGGTATATTTTACAATGTCAAATATCTATCCTCACTGTGAGGTAGTTTTACAAGTTTAAAGTGGTATATTGAAGCCTGTGTCCCATATCAACAAATATATATCTTAAAATATATGGTAAATATATGCTTATCACAGTAAGTCTTATTGAATACATTATAATTGTATCCAGTTTAAAACGTTTTTTTTAAAGTTAATAATCTGAATTCAGCTTTAACTAAAGTTATCAGTCTGATTATTTTAAAAATGGAGTTTGGGGAATTGTAATTTGGAATCACGTCAGCCACTCAACTCACTTGGTGCGAATATCGGGGTCTTCGTAACCGGAGTGGCACATCTCGCTGAAGCGCGACACAAAGAAATCGTAACTGCGGTGGTAGGAGGGCGTGTCTTCCTCAATGTTGGCAAACTTTACAAACTGGAGTACGAACACAAGATTAGACCTTGATAAAACCCATTTTTGCAAAAAGAACATGATAGATTCCTTCATAAAACAATGATTATTTCATGTAATCATCTACAATCAAAACCAAATTCAAAATATCACATCAAATATAATTAGGAGATAAACAGCATTGATTGGCTGGAATGGGGGCAGGAGGGACGGATTGCAACTTGGCCTTGAGGGACCTCATTAAAGCATTAAATCACATCCATCTCCAATGAATAAACTATGAAGTGAGAAAGTAACCACACTACATATGGGGAAGATTATTAAGAACACAAACGCCATCTTTTTAATAAAGCCAACATGCATGCTTAGAGAAACCCTAAAAGGCATTACTGGAAATTTGCAAAGTGAAGCCAGATTTACCACAGGGAATGATAGTGGTTAAAGCACATTTGACTAACTAGTAGTAGTGATGCATTTCAGCCCACATGGGATTACGCTTTTTGGTCCACATAAACCAACTTGAGAAAACTTAAATCTTACTTGTTAATGTATTTACGAATTAGGGTAACCTTAAATGGATCGCACACTCCCATACTTATGATAAAAACACAGTTTAATCCCATAGAAATATACCTCCTATCCCCACCTTCCAGCTCTACATTGTGCAATTCTGCTTTACATCAGGGTCTTGCACTGCACGTTAAACATTAGAATAAGATGCAAAGAACGAAGAAAGTAATGTATCTTAAACATATGTCAAACACTTCTGACCCAAGCTGCCTCTCACAAAATGTGGCTGCAAGCAAGATTTGTGAACCCTTCTCTTTAAACAGATGTATTTCCTCCTGTGACACTATGCTTTTTATGTTATCAGGTTTCCACCCAATTCAAGAAACTTGAGCCTTTTGTTTGGGGGGGCAGAACACTGACTTATGAAGTACAGACAAAAGGCATGACATGTTCATATTGCCTTGTTACAAGAAAGAAAAATGCAAAAACAGTTAGTTGCACGAATGGAGTCAGACTGCATCCAAATCCATTTTGACTTTGGTTCATAAATAAATTTAGATGTTGGAGTTTGTTCTCAAAATCTAGCAGCTAGCGTGACAAGGTTAATAGCAGTCAATATAATTGCCAGAGTTCCAACGAACAAACAGATTAAATCAAATAAACAAAATACAGACCAGATTATCAAAATCAGTTTTGTTGGTCAATACAAGCTCCAATTGAAACTCCCATTGAGTTACAGTGACTCGTACTACAAGTACTACAATAGGAAATGTAAAATTACAGGGTATTTGAAAAAAAAACAAAAAACAACAACCATAGTTTAATGTCACAACACAATAAACACCTTTGATGGGATGACTAGTATTTGAGGCATACAATATTTATGATTTACACATGTTTAATCTTTGGAAAAATCATTACGTGGTTCCCTGATGAACCTGCATTATTACAATCCCTTACTCAAGACAGATATTTTTTTCTTATTCCTGGGTTATTACTATATAGTTTTATAAAGGCACCACTGTAGTTTATTAAAGTAAAAAGTAAACCCCAAATGTAATAGACACTATTAATATTTATGTTAAAAACAATTCTGATTATTCTGGTCTATGTGAACTTTTTATATTACCCCAAAAAAGGGCTATAAAAACACACATGCATATATATAATTATTTCATGCTGTCAGAAGGATGTTGAGGTCCAAAGGTGTTAGAGGTATACAGATCACTAATATGATTTAAAATATTCTGGCAAAATTGATTTCATAGGCCATGTGACACAAACAGCAATAGCAGCCTTCAAAGATTATAAACGAGATGGTGGCGTGCCTTGGCCGTCCATGTACTGTACATGGACGTGCAGCTTTGCAGCTAACCTCATTTCTTTTAAGCATCTGCTGCTGACCAAGTGCACAGCGAGCCACAAGCTGCATCCAAATCTATGTCCTTTTGTCCATTAATACATTTGTAAAATATAGATGTTGGAGTTTGTGCTCAGAAGCTAGCAGCTTGCGTGACAAGGTTAATAGCAGTCAATATAATTGCCAGAGATCTAATGAACAGATGAACCAAATAAATAAAATCATGATCAGAATCAGTTTTTTGTTGTCAAAAAGTTGGTCAATACTAGCGCTTACTGGGAGTCCCATTGAGGGACTCGTACTACAATAGGAAATGTTGAATCACAGGTTATTTAAAAAAACTACAACCTTAGTTTAATGTAACAACACAATAAACGCCTTTGATGGGATAATGAGTAGTATATGAGGCATATAATATTTATTATACGCCATGTGATACCAACGGCAATGTCAGCCTTCAAAATTATAAACGAGATGGCCGCGTGCTGTGGCAGTCCATGTACATGGACGTGCAGCTTTGCAGCTAACCTCATCTCTTTTAAGCGTCTGCTGCTGACCAAGTGCACAGTGAGCCACAAGCTGCTTCAGGCCCTAGAAGCCTCTGTTATCTCAAAATGTAAAATCAGTAGTCCTCAACCAAGTCTATTTGTTAGCAAGCTGAAAAGAGAGATTTCTGTTTCAAATTGTTCTGCTTGGTCATTGGATACATTAATAACCCAAAAAAATCCATAAGCTTTTGTCTCCCTAAAAATACTTAATTTGCCAGTGTTTGTTAGATCTACTGCAACCATAGTCAGTGTCATGTTGGATTGTATTTGTCTTTTTTAGACCACTACACATATCAAACACAAACCCCATTAAAATCTGATTCCTAATAACAGATGAAAAGGTCCAGTACTGTATTAGTGACTCACAGAGTTGGTTCCCAAGATCTGGAGACTGGGTTTGTCGGACTCTAGCAGCTTGCGGACCATCTTTAGGAAACTTTCCACAAAAAGGTTGATGCTCTGGCAGTGGCAGGCCATCAAAAGCTGGTCTAGTGCTTCCATAGCAATGCAAACGTAACTGAAGGACCAGACACCAAGGGGAAAACATATGGTGATGTTGCTTGAAGTGAAATCAGCTTGTCACAGTTTCACATGGAAGATGAAAAGTAGGCATGAATCTCGAATTGTTGGATCGATTATGAGGGCAGATCGCTTTTAGGCACCTCACATTTTAAGAGTACAAAACATGTGTCTTTCTATATAGTCATATGGGTGTGCTGTGTTTGAGAGAAATAAATAAAGTTGAAAAAATATCTTTAAAAAGACAACGGTTTGAAACTAGAACCACTGATGCAGTCATTGTTTATTTTTCTCTTTCAACATTGTTTTGCCATCAAACCATTTGTTTTGATGTTTTTGATTTAGTGAGCATCAATATATATATATATATATATATATATATATATATATATATATATATATATATATATATATATGTATACAGTGCATCCGGAAAGTATTCACAGCGCTTCACTTTTTCCACATTTTGTTATGTTACAGCCCCATTCCAAATTGTATTACCGTACTTTCCGCACTATAAGGCGCATCTAAAAGTCTTAATTTTTTTCAAAAGCTGACCATGCGCCTTATAATACAGTGCGCCTTATATGTGGCTCAATATTAAATCGCAAGGTCTCGCAACTTACGCAACAGCCGCCGACTCGATTTTCCCCCGAACGTGGAGTAGTCCGCGGTGTATGCTGGGATTTATATACCGGCGTTTCATTGGCTAACCAATGTGTCAATCATCATTTGAATCGATCGCTATTGGCTAAAGTTATTCGGAGCCTCGGATAGGCTAGAGGGCCGAAACAAACCCTGCAATTGGCCGAAAAAGATGTGTCAATCATCAGACAAATCGATCGCTATTGGCTGAAGTTATTCTGAGCCTTGGATTGGCTAGAGGGCCAAAACAAACCCTGCAATTGGCCGAAAAAGATGACTGAATAGCAAGCTTGCTAAAATACGTCATAAAGAAACATGTTTCATTAGTCTGTATTTGTAAACATTTTACTCTCCTGGATTTACTACACTCACGGTTGTAAGAAGACCATGATTGCGCATCATTATTTTTTTTTTTAATTTGGGGCGGCAGTAGCTCAGGAGTTAGAGCGCTCGTCTTGGGATCAAGGGATCCCAGTTCGAATCCCGGCTTGTCCGTGTTATATGTCGAAGTGTCCTTGGGTAAGACACTGAACCCCCACTAATACCCCCAATAAGCAGGTTAGCGTCTTACATGGCTGCAATACAAGGCCGCTATTGGGAAATGTGAAGCACACTGTAAAGCGCTTTGGGAAGGCATTGACTTGAAAAGCGCTATATAAAATGCAGATCATTTCATTTTATTTCAATTTATTAAAAATAGAAAACTAAGAAATCACATTTACATAAGTATTCACAGCCTTTGCCATGAAGCTCAAAATTGAGCTCAGGTGCATCTTTTTTCCACTGATCATCCTTGAGATCTTTCTACAGCTTAATTGGAGTCCACCTGCAGTAAATTCAGTTGATTGGACATGATTTGGAAAGGCACACACCTGTCTATATAAGGTCCCACAGTTGAGTGTGCATGTCAGAGCACAAACACCAAGCATGAAGTTAAAAGAACTGTCTGTAGACCTGCGAGACAGGATTGTCTTGAGGCACAAATCTGGGGAAGGATACAGAAAAATTTCTGCTGCTTTGAAGGTCCCAATGAGCACAGTGGCCTCCATTATTCGTAAATGGAAGACATTTGGAACCACCAGGACTCTTCCCAGAGCTGGCCGGCCTTCTAAACTGAGCGATCGGGGAAGAAGGGCCTTAGTCAGGGAGGTGACCAAAAACCCGATGGTCACTCTGTCAGAGCTCCAGCATTCCTCTGTGGAGAGAGGAGAGCCTTCCAGAAGGAGAACCATCTCTGCAGCAATCCACCAATCAGGCCTGTATGGTAGAGTGGCCAGACGAAAGCCGATCCTTAGTAAAAGGAACATGGAAGCCCGTCTGGAATTTGCCAAAAAGCACCTGAATGACTCTCAGACCATGAGAAACAAAATTCTCTGGTCTGATGAGACAAAGATTGAACTCTTTGGTGTGAATGCCAGGCGCCGTGTTTGGAGGAAACCAGGCACCGCTCATCACCAGGCCAATACCATCCCTACAGTGAAGCATGGTGGTGGCAGCATCATGCTGTGGGGATGTTTTTCAGCAGCAGGAACTGGCAGACTAGTCAGGATAGAAGGAAAAATGAATGCAGCAATATAGAGAGATATCCTGGATGAAAACCTGCTCCAGAGCGCTCTTGACCTCAGGCTGGGGCGAAGGTTCATTTTTCAGCAGGACAACGACCCAAAGCACACAGCCAAGATCTCAAAAGATTGGCTTCAGAACCACTCCGTGAATGTCCTGGAGTGGCCCAGCCAGAGTCCAGACTTGAATCCGATCGAACATCTCTGGAGAGATCTGAAAATGGCTGTGCACAAACGTCTTCCATCCAACCTGATTGAGCTTGAGACTTATTGCAAAGAAGAATGGGCAAAACTGCCTAAAGATAGGTGTGCTAAACTTGTGGGATCATATTCAAAAAGACTTGAGGCTGTAAAAAAAGTAAAAAAAAAAACATTGTCATAATGGACTATTTTGTGTAGAATTTTGAGATAGATTAAATTAATACAATTTGGAATGAGGCTGTAACGTAACAAAATGAAAAAGTGAAACGCTGTGAATACTTTCCGGATGCACTGTATATATATATATATATATATATATATATATATAAGTAATTTGCGTTTTCAGCTGAGGCTGATGTTTTTTTAGGTGAAACCGGATCTAGCTTGACTCTTGATTGTGAAAAAGCCAAAGCTTAACATTCTTTTGATTGGTCAAGGAACAAAATATTCTGAGGAATCCTTCCAGTATATGTAGAACTGAATAAGGAACAGCTTTTTTGCAGCCCTTTGAGACTCTTTGTAATTAAGGGCTAAACAAATAAAAATGACTTGACTTGACACCATGGCAGCAACATTTCAGTTATGCCACTATTTGTGATTAGAATTTTTACATTAATTATTCATTATTATCATTAATTTGGATGTCCCTTTGTGTGTTTTAACATGGCAATGTCCAAAATTCAAAATAGGCCGTATCTTGCTTGTGTGTAAGGATACCTGCAAGTCTACTTTTAGGGTGTTACGTTTAAGATATGAAACACACTTTTCTCACCCTGCTTTGATGGATGAGTTTCTTTTTTTGGCCAACTAGCATAGCTTCTAATTATATAGAAGGCTACTTTGTTCGATACTGTATGAAAGGAAAAGGCCTGGTTTTTCGAAATCTCAGAGTAATCATGACTGACTGACAAAATCCTACCCTATTGAAAGAAAATATTGCTAAATGCAGGAATTTTATTTCTATTGCGAAATAGGAAAAAGATCATTAAAATTAGCAATATTATCTCATATGACGAATGTTTGATATTTTATCGCATTTTAAGAAATAGGTAAGAAATATGACACCTGAAATTGTGAAAGTTTTTTGCCACGGCATTAGAAAAATTATTGCCATGAGAGTTTCCATTGGATTTGGTTTGGTAATTGCTGCAAATAATAATCGTATAGTTATACGATTCTCTGATGAGGCTACAGAAATGTGGATGCTTTTCATTTAATAAAAAAAGGCAAAACTATTAGCGAAGCTTACCCATATCTGTGGCGTGCCACGTCCCTCGACAAGCGCTCAGACAGATAGGCTCCAATACGGTCCAGCTTTTCTGGAGCTGACAAGGCGTAAAATGTCAGCTTCTCCATGTTGGCTTTCACCAGTCCATCCTAGAAAAAAAAAATCAAAAGATATCGTATGATTCTGACTACAAGCTGTGACTTTTTTCCCAAGCTTTCAACCCTGCGGCTTATGCAACGATGCAGCCAAATTGTGTTTTTTTTTTTCTAACAACCGCAAAGGGTGCCTGAGCAGTAAATGTAAAAGTGAGGCATGTGGAATATGTTGTTAGGAAGACGCATGTATAAATTAACTTTGTGCATGAATAAAACTAGCATGAACAAATCCTCATATTGGAAAAAGGTGTCAATCAAAATAAGAGTGCTAACTAGCATATTGGGAATAATTTTAGGAGTCTGTTTATTTGTAAACGAAAATAATGCGGTGAATCGAATGGATTACAAGAAGAAATGTCCAACGAAGCAGAAACGTTGGGGGTGGATTGCTATATATCTGTCGGCATTATCGTGTGTTTTGGAGTAAATATTTGACACAGTTGGATTCTATGGATTGTCCTTGATGTATCAAAGTCATTTTCGCGTACATTCAAGGAAGTCGAAGACGGCCCAGTGGACGTATTGGTGAGTTACGCCGGATTTATAGTTTTCGGGTGTCTTGTTTCAGACTGTTCGTAATGTTTTTCTGATGATTATATTTTGAAATGGTAAATCGTATCTTGAATCCCAAGATTTTAAGCTTTCCACTGATATGTGGCATGGCATATTTCAGTGACTGGTGACATCGTACAGAACGGCGGAACGTTAAGTGGTTAAGGTACCGTATATTATTAAAACTTATTCTGTGTACAGACGCTCCTCTACTTATGAACATTTGAGTTATGAACAACGGTACATACGAAAAAAAGGTTCCGGATATTGAAAAATATCCGGACATTACCTTAAGTTAGATTTTGTATTGTGTGCACCTTTTTCCAAGTCGAGGACAGTACCGTTGTGCTTCTTTACGCCACGTGGCGCTGTGAGAGGTCACCCAGCATCCACCCCGAAGAAGAAATCGGACTTCTACTTCCTGGTTCGTGTAAACATAAAAACGTGTACTGTATCGCTAGCGCGCTAAGAACTTTGACGTGTTTATTGTTTAATATCTGGTGCATCCATTAAGTATGATTGGTGTAAAGTTTAAAGAAGAGGCAAGCTGCTTCTTTTGAAACGAAGGTGGAATAAGAAAGCTTCATACGGTTGAGAAAATGGTCGGAACGCTTTTTTTTTTGTCACTTTTTACCACGGAGGATGACCTCTTCCAAAAGTAAGTTAAACGGAACTTTATTTTTCTTTATGGAGCATATTATTTTATGAAATGTTTATTTTTTTAGTACAAAACCATACAGGTTACTTATACAAGCCTTAAACATACTTATATAAACCTTAACCATACAAAATATAGTACTGAAGCAACTTACGAACAAATTCAACTTACAAACGATCGTCTCTCGTCCGTAAGTAGGGCAGTCTATCTTTGGAAATATCTCATGTTTTGGTGTGGGCACATGTGGCTTGGACTCAGGTGCAGCTTATATATGTACAAAATATTTTTTCCTTTAAAAATGTACTGGGTGCGGCTTATAATCTGGTGCACCTTCTAGTCCAAATTTTACGGTACTCCTAAACACTTCCGTACTTCTGTGTCCTACTTAAATTGCTTGTCAGTACAGTTACGTATATCAATGAGATCTCAATTGCCAAGAAGATATTTTAAGAACCACAGCCCATAGTTGGAACTGAATTTACAATGAAATGTGTAACAATTATGTTGTGCAAGTTCTTGTAGCCTGCCATCCAGGCTAACAACTAAATTTAGAGGCGAGTATAAAAAACAGCTGTCCAAGTCTCTGAAATGAAGTATATTCCCCGTTGGACCTTACTGGCCTCAGATCTGACAAGGAAATTGGGCCAATGCGAAACTCACAGAAACTCCTCAAGCTGTGGCAAATTAGATAATTTTCTGCAGAAGTTATCAGACTGATTTATATGTGAGCCATTGAAGACGAGGTCTGCTTTTTGTCCATCAGTCAGATTACACATTAGATGTTAACCTTCACTTGTAACACAGGACAGCTATTTTGTTCAGTGTAATGCAGACTTGGAGCACTTTCATTCTGGTCCCACTTAAAGGTAGTTTCAAGGATTCTCAAACTAAAACAAAGACATAGCGCAGACACATACAGTGACTTTCCAGCTAACTTAATTCTAATAGCTTGTGAAAAATGAGCTGACAAATATCTATGCATTGAAAGGATAGATTAGAAAACAAAAAGTAGAGCAACACATGCAGACAGTCAGTATAACATTCACAGGAAAATATTCTATACCCATCTACAAAAATAACTGCAAATTACAGAGTCACTTAAGAGTCATTAGATGAACTCTTTGACTGCATGACTTGAATATAGCAAACTCAGCCTGGTTGAAGAGCTCCAGTGTACTCTCAGTAACCGCTTAAACTATCCACATTCTATAATTTGAAGTCCTTACCGGTATTAGTTATTTTTCCTAAAGTGAAATACAATGGCATTTTTCTTGTTCAAATACAAATGACTAAGTTTAGGATTTTTTTAGAGGACAGGCTCAACTAGCTTAATGTATAATGCTTATAAAAGGGGAAAGGTTATTTGAGATAAAAACATTGAATGTGGCAACTCAAGTCACTATTGTAGTATGCAAATATAAAAAAAAAACAATACAAAGGTCTTTAGTGTCATGATAAGTATATGCAAGTTCATGTACATCTGACCCTAACCTCTGGGTCTTCCGGGAAGATGTTGTCCACCAGCCTCTTATAGCGAGGCCTGAGGGCCCCGCAACAACCGCACACGCCTAAAGACAAAACAGAAAATGATGGACATGATTAAAGATACCACATAATTGAATTCATGAAAAGCCTAAGCTGATTAGATACAAATGTCAAAAATACTCTTGAAAAAGGTTAAAAACGACAGACTAAACAAACTGGAAGTAAATGCAGTCATGTATATTACTAATACATTTACATCTGAGTGTGGGTGACATGTGTTAAAATCCATTCCAACTACCGTAAGTTCCGGACTATAAGCCGCTACTTTTTTTCCCAAATTTTCAACCCTGCGGCTTATTCAAAGATGCGGCCAATCTATGTAATCTTTTTAACGGCCGCCAGCAGCGTTTGAGTATGAGAGGTAAGATTTAGACCAGTGGAATGTATGCGCCGAGGAAAATCACAATTCATGAGCGTAGACATACCTTCATCGTGCAAATTGCACAAAATAAGGTTCAAGACGCAACTTCAATGCTAAAAGCAAATGGGCATGTTGCTGGGAAGTATTGGAGAGAGGGAGCGTAGAACGACGTCCTCGTGGTAAAGTTTCTTTCCGACATTGAGAAAGACAACTTAGATGTCATTACCAAGGAGGAAGAAGTGGATGGTGTACCGTGGGGTTTTGGGGTTTTTAAGGGTTATTGATCTATCTTCGTTATTCATTATCCATTATCCGTTATCGGTCAGTTCATAATACGCTACAAAGCCTAGGAGCCGGGACACTTACTCTCAGCCAAAAGGCCAAGCTAAGGTCCTAGCCCTAAAGCCTTGCTGCGATCATTGCGAAAGCACCGTTCCCGGAGGTACTGTGATTCTAGCGATTACGGCACTTATTTCCTTAACAGACTAATTTGCAAGTATGCGAGCGTCTTGTTAGTAGCGTGAGGCTACCTCCCAAAAGCACGGTTTAGGATGAAAGTTATATTATTATTATTAAAGCTTTGAAAACTCTCTCGATGTACCGTCTTTCTTTGTAAATATGTGTAATATGTATTTGCAACTGTATATTTTTGTAATGTATTTATTTGAGACACTACTCTGCACGAGCAAATTAAAAAAGAGGGCCGGAGAAAACGCGGGCTGATGGGAAAGTGGAGACCAGTAAAGGTGAGTTTTTGTGGACACGGCGGACAATAATGGATATATATTTTTCCCACCCTTACCTTTGGAAATATACACTTTTTTTCCTTGGATTACTATCAACGGGCACCCAGAATCTGCAGATCTGCAACAAATTTTAAGTACGTGTATCATTTTACGTTCATTTTGGCGGTTGTGATTTTTGGACTGTGTGCTTCAATGAAGGACATTTAGTTTCAATCGCGGGACTTGAAGTTTGGCTTGAATTGATTTTGTGTTTATTTGATGTGGGTGCATGCGGCTTATATAAAGTTGCTGTTTTTTAATTTTTTATTAATTTATTAAAAATAGAAAACTAAGAAATCACATTTACATAAGTATTCACAGCCTTTGCCATGAAGCTCAAAATTGAGCTCAGGTGCATCTTTTTTCAACTGATCATCCTTGAGATCTTTCTACAGCTTAATTGGAGTCCACCTGCAGTAAATTCAGTTGATTGGACATGATTTGGAAAGGTACACACCTGTCTATATAAGGTCCCACAGTTGAGTGTGCATGTCAGAGCACAAACACCAAGCATGAAGTCAAAAGAACTGTCTGTATACCTGCGAGACAGGATTGTCTTGAGGCACAAATCTGGGGAAGGATACAGAAAAATGTCTGCTGCTTTGAAGGTCCCAATGAGCACAGTGGCCTCCATTATTCGTAAATGGAAGACATTTGGAACTACTAGGACTCTTCGGAGAGCTGGCCGGCCTTCTAAACTGAGCGATCGAGGAAGAAGGGCCTTAGTCAGGGAGGTGACCAAGAACCCGATGGTCACTCTATCAGAGCTCCAGCGTTCCTCTGTGGAGAGAGGAGAGCCTTCCAGAAGGACAACCATCTCTGCAGCAATCCACCAATCAGGCCTTCCTCAGTAAAAGGAACATGGAAGCCCGTCTGGAATTTGCCAAAAAGCACCTGAATGACTCTCAGACCATGAGAAACAAAATTCTCTGGTCTGATGAGACAAAGATTGAGCTCTTTGGTGTGAATGCCAGGCGCCGTGTTTGGAGGAAACCAGGCACCGCTCATCACCAGGCCAATACCATCCCTACAGTGAAGCATGGTGGTGGCAGCATCATGCTGTGGGGATGTTTTTCAGCAGCAGGAACTGGCAGACTAGTCAGGATAGAAGGAAAAATGAATGCAGCAATATAGAGAGATATCCTGGATGAAAACCTGCTCCAGAGCGCTCTTGACCTCAGGCTGGGGCGAAGGTTCATTTTTCAGCAGGACAATGACCCAAAGCACACATCCAAGATCTCAAAAGATTGGCTTCAGAACCACTCCGTGAATGTCCTGGAGTGGCCCAACCAGAGTCCAGACTTGAATCCGATCGAACATCTCTGGAGAGATCTGAAAATGGCTGTGCACAAACGTCTCCCATCCAACCTGATTGAGCTTGAGACTTATTGCAAAGAAGAATGGGCAAAACTGCCTAAAGATAGGTGTGCTAAACTTGTGGGATCATATTCAAAAAGACTTGAGGCTGTATTTGCTGCCAAAGGTGGATCAACAAAGTATTAAGCAAAGGCTGTGAATACTTATGTAAATGTGATTTCTTAGTTTTCTATTTTTAATAAATTCAAAAAAAGTAAAAAAAAAAAAACTTTTTTACATTGTCATAATGGAGTATTTTGTGTAGAATTTTGAGATAAGAGATTAGATTAATACAATTTGGAATGAGGCTGTAACATAACAAAATGTGGAAAAAGTGAAGCGCTGTGAATACTTTGCAAATGCACAGTATATCAATTTTAAACAAATCCATAACTCCGTTACCCTCGGTCAGTTTTAGGATAGTTTTAATAAATATTGTATCATTGATTAATTCTGGGAAACCTTTTTAATATAGAAAATAAATCTGAAACCATCTTTTCTTTTGAGATTAGCAATTTTGGGCCAAATAAGAAACGGAATGATAACAATTTCCTGCATATGCATTTTGATCGCGTTTGCAAATCAAATTAATTGTTTTTGAATAACGAGCAGCAAACACAACATCTTAGTGTAAAAAGGACGACAAGCACAAAAACAAGCTCTGCAGTGTTCAACTACTTTTTTGAAAGGAATGAAATATTGGAGCCAGTGATTGCTTGATTTTGGCTGGTTGAAAGATTTCTGCACTGATGACTCATAAAGGGCTTCTAGGAAACTAGAGCAAGAGAGAATAACCAGCCAAAGAATCCAAGATAATCTGAACGTTAACGTTATCTGCCTAAGAAATGTTGTTGCACACCTGCTTTCTGAGGAACAAGTCTGAACAGCAAGTTCGATGAAAGGCCAACAGCCATTTCAAAAGCCTTCCTACACATTAACTCCATCTCAGCTCGATTCCTTCCTTTCATCAGGGCTTTCCACCGCAGCTCTAAATTTTAAAACGACGCATTAAGAAGATTATCAGATTTGCCAGCAGCCGGGCTAAACAATCAATATGGCTTCTCCCTGGACGCAAACAAAGTGTCATCAGGAGTAGATTGTATTAATAGTCCTGACAAACTACTCACTGTTTGGTCAAATAGACAAATGTGAGCTTGGTTTGACCCAACATTAGTTGATACAAAAAAATCTGCGTTATTTTGAGGAAAAATGAAATCAATTTCAACAATACTGAACAATAATGGAAGGTATGAAGTTACAACATCGCACGTTGTTACTCGGAAGGTCAAAACGTGCTAAAAATATGTATTGCGCAAAATAAAACACCATAAATTTTCAAACAATAACATTTTAATGAGTGGGATGAGTGGTATTTGTAGAAGAGGATTTAAATTGTTTGACAGTTCAACTTTTAGAAATGATAATGCTGGTGTATCAGTGGTGAGAAAGATAGGGTTAAGTTTTGCCGATTAAAAGCTTTATTTGATAACATGGACAACTGACCAGTGATTGTTTATCTGCATGAGTGAAGAGAGGGTCAATCTAGAAAGTACCTAAAATCAATACATTGAAAGCACACCGACCACATAGTGAATAGGAGAACTTGGAGAATAGAACATGATGGTTGATCGTCATTTTGAGGATTCAATTTGGTGTAGCTTAGTTCACAGAAAGAGAACAGACTTTTAAAGTTATGATCATTTTCTATTGAAGAAGAAAAACGACTTTTAATGACCATAACAATTCCTCTGAAATTTGATCAAAGTTAAAATTCACAGTTTACAAAAATCAATACTTAAAACAAATAGTTGCAATTACATAGTCCCTGGACACCACTGCAGGCAAACGAAAAGATTTGAGGGCAAGGGACGGCTTGCTGATGCTAAAATTCCAGCAAAATCCACAAGAGGATTAGATTCTTAGATATCCTTATACTGTAGTTGGCGTATAATAAAATTAGAGAAAAAAATAATCAGTTCCACAAGTGTGGAAATAAAGGTGGGAAAAAAATGGGGCACTGACTGAGAGAAAAATAAAGGGAAGAGCAGATGGAATTTGTGAAACAGGTCTGGAGGGTGGTTTGTGATGCAATGAATGAATCACGGTTGAAAGCTTCTCATTGCACCTGTCCAGCATAAATATCCTCGCTAGCTGAGCAGTCATAAAAAAGTGATTTCTGAGGGAACGTTTTTGAGGCAAAACATAGGTAGGAGCTGAAATTCTCACTAACCCAGGATGACTGAAATATGAGGGGCAAGGCGATCGTAATAGATCAAAAAGACTTTTGCAGACCTCCACATTTCCTGAAATGATACACTGGCTTTGCAGCACTTTGGGGCAGTTTTCAACACACTCTGAATTTAACTAAAATCTTCTTTTGGTGTCATTTTTGATACAGTATATTTTTAATGATTGTTTTCCTTTGACAGGTCAAAGACCTTACTTTAGCAAGAGCCTACATTTATATACATGATTAATCTTGTAAATGTATGTTTCAAATGTATTTTTGTGTGTTTGAAAATAAAATATACAGAAGGAAGTTTCAGCATGTAACCCTGATGTGCCAACTCTAGGGTTGTCGTGAAGGCCTACATAATTTTCATCGGGATTTTGTTTTCGGTGGTGTGAGAAATTTGAGATCTGCCAGTATCTCAGAGCATCTGACGGTATTTGGGCGATATAAGCACTCGCAGAAGATGTATAAATATGGGCATAGTAAACAGCAAGAGGAGTCAGAAAACACATCTGGTATGCCCACACACACAGGTTAAGTTTGTTCATGGTGGGATTTATCATGGAGGATTACTGCGGATGGAGCTAGGAAAAAAACACTAAGTGGGTGGATAGGTGAAGTATTTTAATGGCAGTGGTGGTAAATCTCACAAATGAGGGTGTCACGCAACATCCGCCTACCCAGCAGTAGGAACTGACAAGTGTTGCCATAGACAGCACGCAAAACACCAAGGAGCACTATAACCCCATGCTCAGATGCCAGTGTGTGTGTGCCTGTGTTAGTTTTATGTGGCTTGTGCTGGGGGTCCCTCCCCCTGTATTGGCACAGCAAGCAGCCAATCACGTGGCTATTTATATCCTCCTAATAATGGCCTGGACACAGAAAAAAAGATTACAAGGTCCATTTACCAAGTGGTGTAAGTATGTTTGCTCAGTTTTCTCTGAATGGTTACATGCTGCATTTACACATCAGACCGCTGATTTCCAAATCATATGTTATAAAGCGATGACTTGCAACTGTACTGGAATCAAAGTTTGAGAGACGAGCACTGAAAAAGCTGAGGTCAATCATGGACAATCCATCGCATCCACTACACAGCATTATCTCCAGACAGAAGAGCAGTTTCAGCGACAGACTGCTGTCACTGTCTTGTACTACGGACAGACTGAAGAGATCTTTTCTTCCTCATGCCATGAGGCTCTTTAACTCCACCCGGCAGAGTAAAGGCCCACATTAAACCACACCACCTACATTGGATATTACCGAATCTTACTGCAATATGTATTCTGTGTAGCACCATTTAGTTACTCTATATAACACGCTACAGTGGGCATTTGCACGTCACACTGGGTATTTGTATATTGTATTCTTTTGGCTTTATTATTGTACTGTTCTCAGCTCAGGGATGCTGCTGGAAATGTGAATTTCCCTTCGGGGATGAATAAAGTATCTATCTATCTATCTATCTACAATGTAAGGCTACTTCATAAATTTCAAGACACCACAGGAAGAGTAGTGGGAAGCTAGAAAACAAATATAAGGCTGGAGTAGGACACTGATGATGAGCGCTTAACAGCCATGGGAATAAAAAGAGACTTCCTGTCGGCATCCAATGCGATTCATAACACGCTTTGATCACGTGAACCATCTGTCGAGAGAACGATCGGAATATACTGCCTGTACTGCCGCTATCCAGGCAGAGATTAAATCCCGTGACACACACACACAAAGTTTCAATCAATCACAAACTAGGTTGAGAAAGACAATTTTAGACAAAAATGCTTACTTCTTAAGGTTTTTCAAAAAATGTTGGGGGGGGGGGGGGGTGTTGTGGGCAACATTACAGCTGAGGGCAAACAAAAAAGTCTGATGATAAACGTACACTCAGAAACAGAACTACGGATGCTTTCCCGTCTAACCAAATATATGCAGACTTAAATACACAAAGTGAACAAGTGCACAGCCATTAATCAATGTGCTCGCTACCAGGACTATAATTCACTCTTGCAGTAAAGGCAACTTAGCATAGACATGGCAAACAGAGAAAATGCGCTAATAATTGCCCCCGAACACCCCCCCCCCCCCCCCCCGCGTGAAAAGGGCTTCGTAAATGTGTAAACAGTGCAGAAGATAGCGACAAAGCACATAAAATGTAGTAATGATAAGACATCAACACCATTACAAAATAAAAAACACTTATTGGCATGCAGATAGATAGATAGATAGATAGATAGATAGATAGATAGATAGATAGATAGATAGATAGATAGATAGATAGATAGATAGATAGATAGATAGATAGATAGATAGATAGATAGATAGATAGATAGATAGATAGATAGATAGATAGATAGATAGATAGATAGATAGATAGATAGATAGATAGATAGATAGATAGATAGATAGATAGATAGATAGATAGATAGATAGATAGATAGATAGATAGATAGATAGATAGATAGATAGATAGATAGATAGATAGATAGATAGATAGATAGATAGATAGATAGATAGATAGATAGATAGATAGATAGATAGATACTTTATTCATCAATATATAGTGTGTGGAGAAAATTAAATATTAAATTAAATTTAAATTAAATACTTTTTACTACTTCCGTCTTTTGGAGAAATTAAATAAGATTTGCTATAAGTTACAACCTTAGGCATTGACAAATAAGACTAATATCTCAAGGACACTTTTGAGACGTTTTAACTTTCCAATTCCAATTACAGCGACTACACATCAGATCCTAACAGTACATATTTTGAGAGACTGATAATAACACTGACGTAAACCGTCTTAGCAGAGAACAATGACTGCAATGTTTTTGTTTTGCTATTCAAGGAACTTTTCAAAGTAGCCTTGTCCAATTAAACCCGGATGTGGCAAATGGGGTCCAAGCCAAGAAACATGACACGCAATCATTGGGAGTAACTGTATATAAAAAAAATTAAACAGCATCATCCTATAGTTCTTGGCTGCGGCAGCCCATATTTGACAACTATGCAAATAACATAGTTATTTAACTGTACACAATGCAAATCGGAATCAAGCAAAGTGACCGCATCGAAGGCAAAGACTGATGAGATGCCTTGAAAATACAACTATGTGCCGGAATTTGTACATCCACAAAGTCTCCTTCGAAGCTGCTGATTCCAAATGCAGTCCCTGGAAAAGCTGGCATTCCCGTGATGTAGAACGCAAGGGTGTACAGAGAGCATGCTGGCGTGCTTTGAAGGGCTCAAGGTTTACCCGCCTTACAGACGATAGCGCGGCTCTTTTCCTTACCGTACATCGAGCGTGATGCTGGACAGCCAATGCCGCCGCTGCCGCCAAGCACCACTCGCGTATGATTTCGACAGGTTCACTCACTCGTGCGCTCGCGCTTAGAAACGCACACGGCTGTGCCAACAACACACACATACATACTTGGGGGATTAATGCCTGCCTGCCTGCCTGCACGTGCGCTTGTGGCTAAAAGGCATGGGCAAGCACGCACGCTGATTGGTGCAGAGACTGCGTCCATGTCATGAATTACACATACACACTCAAATAGGGGGCTGGGAGGCAACGTCACAGAAATATATGCTGGAATGACCTTGGGATTTCTTTTTTGTCTTGTAGCAAAAAAACAAAACTGAAAAAAATAAATGTTTAATAACTGTACGCAACATCACTTAATGCAGAAACGTGATTCATAATGCACCTTGCACATAGGGGATTGCGGATAGGAGTAAATTAGGGTAGTGCGTCACAATGTCTCCCACCACGCAATCATGTTGCCTCATGCCTCCAACCCCCTCCTCCACAAACTACCATACTCCCCTACATTCATAAGCCATTCTTCACTGCTTTGCTTTCTCAACCATTAATAGTTTAGAAATCATCAATTTGGAATAAGCCAGCTCCCCGGCCTCAAGTCATTGTTTTCAATGTTCTCTTTAATATCCTCATTGTACAAACAGTGCATTAATCTGTGACAGAGTAGAAAAATATAAATTAGCATCAATTAAAGTTTTGGTTTCAATAATTATTTAATTCAATTTTAACAACTTTAACAACTTTGAACCCTGTTTCATGCCAAGAGCAAGCATGATCTAACCCAGGGGTCAGGAATCTTTTTGAAGCAAAGAGCTATGAATGCAAAATATTTAATTTTTTGGGAGAGAGGGGAGGGGGAGGACACCATATATTTTAAGAAAAATTTCAACAGCACAGCGAAACCCACTCTCCAGACAAAAGCTAATTCTTTAGCACATTTTATTTTACTGTGTGACGTTTGATGATTTGACAACATGAGGCTCTTTAACTCCACATGGGGGAGTAAAAGCCCACATTAAACCCCACCCCTACATTTGCATATTACCCTATTTTTATTAAGTGGGTATTTTATGTAGCACTGTTTAAATCACAGGTGCCAAACAGGCGGCCCGCTAAGGGATTGAATCCGGCCCGCGAGACAACACTCAGAGAAGCGCAAGAGAAAAACAAGCTGCAGGTTGAAATATGTCAACTTGATGTTGTCAAATCCAGGTGCCTCTCAGAAAGACACTGTACTTGTGTATCTCTCTCTCTCCCACCCCTTTTCTCCCACTCGGTCTCGGTCTCTTTCACTCTCTGTCTCTCTTTTTCTCTTCCTTTGTCTCTTTCTCTCTCTGTGTATTTTAACCTCTTTTGCTCTAACTTCCTTTTTTCCTTTTCTCTCTTCATATCCTTCGCGCTTTCTTTTCTCTTTTCTCTCCTCCTGTCTTTCTACTGGACTGTCTCAGAAAATTAGAATATTGTGAAAAAGTTCTTTATTTTCTGTAATGCAATTAAAAAAACAAAAATGTCATACATTCTGGATTCATTACACATCAACTGAACTATTTCAAGCCTTTTATTATTTGAATATTGCTGATTTTGGCTTACAGCTGAAAAAAACTCAAAAATCCTATCTCAAAATATTGGAATACTTCCTCAGACCAAGTAAAAAAATAATTTTATAACAGCAAAACAAAATCAAACATTTGAAAATGTCCATTGATGCACTCAGTACTTGGTTGGGAATCCTTTTGCACGGATTACTGCATCAATCCGGCGTGGCATGGAGGCAATCAGCCTGTGGCATTGCTGAGGTGTTATTGATGCCCAGGATGCTTCGATAGCGGCCTTCAGCTCATTTGCATTTGTAGGTCTGGTGTCTTTCATCTTCTTCTTAACTATACCCCACAAATTCTCGATGGGGTTCAGGTCAGGGGAATTAGCAGGCCAATCAAGGACAGTGATGCCATGGTCAGTGCACCAGTTACTGGTGGTTTTGGCACTGTGGGCAGGTGCCAGATCATGCTGGAAAATGAAATACTCATCTCCATAGAGCTTTTCAGCAGATGGAAGCATGTAGTGCTCTAAAATCTCTTGGTACACAGTTGCATTTACTCTGGACTTGATGAAACACAGTGGACCAACACCAGCAGCTGACAAGGCTCCCCAAACCATTGCTGACTGTGGGAACTTTACACTGGATTTCAAGCAACTTGGATTTTGCTCTTCTCCAGCCTTTCTCCAGACTCTGGCGCCTTGACTTCCAAATGAAATGCAAAACTTGCTTTCGTCTGAAAAGAGGACTTTGGACCACTCTGCAACTTTCCAGTGCTTCTTCTCCATAGCCCAAGTCAGACGCTTCTTCCGTTGTCTTGAGTTCAGAAGTGGCTTGACCATGGGAATACGGCTATTGTAGCCCATTTCCCGGACACGTCTGTGAACTGTGGCTTTTGATACCTGGACTCCAGCTTCAGCCCACTGTCTTTGAAGCTCCCTCAAATTCTGGAAGCGGCTCTTCTTCACAATTTTGTTAAGGCTGTGGTCATCTCTCTTGGTTGTGCAGCGTTTCCGGCCACATTTTTCCCTTCCAACAGACTTTTTGTGGATATGCTTTGAAACTGCACTCTGTGAACAGCCTGCTCTTTGAGAAATTTCTTTGTGTGTCTTACCCTCCTGATGGAGGGTATCAATGATGGTCCTCTGGACAGCACTCAGATCAGCAGTGATTTAGTTTACTGAACCAAGCTGAGTGTTTTTAAGGCTCAGGAAACCCTCGCAAGGTGTTTCGAGTTAATTAGATGATTCAGGTGATTAGTTGAATAGCCTACTTGTATACTTTTTCTTGATATTCTAATATTTTGAGATAGGATTTTTGAGTTTTCTTAAGCTGTAAGCCAAATTCAGCAATATTAAAATAATAAAAGGCTTGAAATAGTTCAGTTGATGTGTAATGAATCCAGAATGTATGACATTTTTGTTTTTTTAATTGCATTACAGAAAATAAAGAACTTTATCACAATATTCTAATTTTCTGAGACAGTCCAGTATTTCTCTTTGGATTTCTTTCTTCCTCTCCCTTTCTTTTCCCCGTCTCCCACGACTTTTTATCTTTTGTTTCTCACCCTCTCTCCCTCTCTCTCTTTTTCTTTCTTTGTCCCGCCCTCTTTCCTTTTCCCTCCCTCTTTCTCTTATTTCATTATCTCTCTTTTTCTTTCTCTTTAATCTACTAGTCCGGCCCCCGACAGAATGTTTGTTCTATCGTGTGGCCCCCGAGTTAAAATGAGTTTGACACCCCTTGTTTAAATACTCTATATCAACACGTTATATTGGGTATTTCTGTATTCTACTTTTTTATTTTATTATTTTATTTTTCAACACAAGGATACTGCTTGAAGTGTGAATTTCCCTACGGGGATGAATAAAGTATCTATCCATCTATCTATCTAGAAAATAATAGTAATGCCAGGGCCTGTGTCCCATATCAACTTATGATTGCTGTGGCTCATTTTGACCGCCATTTTTGTCGTAAATAATGGTTTCAAAACAAGGTGCTTGAAAAAATGTCACAAAATACTACTAAAGAAAAAGATACGAGTGCATTTACCATCGGCGCAGAGGGCACTGGGCAAGAGAGAGAGAAGGGAGTTTGCTATCTGTATGTGGAGATCCGCCCAACCGTACCAATCACCCAATCAAATTGCTTGGGATACTTGGCTGGCCTTTTTTTGGGTGTTTGTTTTGTGGGTTTTAATCATACAGTACCTCAACAATGAAGATACATTATTTAATGCCCCTTCATATGAAGGATTCCATAGAGACGTACTGTCGAAACGGGGTCTGTTGGTGTGACACTGTGTAAACTGTAGTTAGGACTTTTCCCCATATATTTTCAATCAAACCTATCATTAGTGAAACGCTTTGGCTTTGCAGATACTACAGTTGGAACATTAGAAGGAAAATACCATTGCTCTTGTTTCATCTCTTAGCCAGATGTACTTATGAAAAGAACTATATCTGGCTAACGAGCCATTCGTTCCCGACCCCTGTTCTAACTGTTGACATTGATAGAGTATCTATTAAGCGCTGTGATAGGAATGAAAGCAGCCTACTCTTTTCTGAACTAGAATTTATGTACATTACACAGAAACACATATGTGCACAGTATTTACTATAATTTACTGTCTAAATGTTAAAAAAATAGATCCTACAGACAGTAATGACTGATCTTAACTCCAGAATGCATTCTCTGCAAAAAAAAAATAATTCTAGAAGTATGTTGCAGTCCAGAAATTGTTCATTGTTCATTTTTTGGGTGTCCTACGCATAGTTGTTGAATTGCTTATCAAGCGAAAACATTGTGCAATGACAGACGCAAGCGCAAGTAAAAATACAGCACTTCTCATTCTACCTGGGAGTGATTATCTCCTCAATTGCAGAGTGGCGGGTGATGAGTGAATAAGACATTTATGAGCCAAAGAGATATTTACTGGAACTAACACATTCCCATAATTGGAATAATATGCAATACACTCGACCTTCATTGATTTTTAAAGCGATAATTTGTATTTGGGTTTTTATAGTAAACAGAGGCATGACAAAATTTAGGCTTGCGTGCAGCGCTGCATAGCAATGAAAGCTGATAGAATGTGAGTTTACCCATTTAAAATGCATAGTATCCAAGGAAAGCATGAGAGAGATTCTGTGAAGCAGACGTAGAAGGCCACACTTACCCTTGCCAACACGGTGGTCAAGAAGCGTGCTACAGTTCAGTGTCAGCCTCTGAGGGGCTGGGCTGTCAGCAGGCACGGGCAATGGCATTACGGCCAAAGCAATGAACAAATACGCAAACTTGCTCCGGGTAATGCAAGAAAGGCCACAGCTGTGCCAAAATCCCTGTCATTAATATTTACCTCATAAGCACATTGCCCGTATTAACGGGAAGAAGAGATTAACGATTAGTCGGACAGATTCACTCTCTCTTTCTCACTATCAACGCTTTGCTCTGTGTCTCATTGATCAACATCTCACTGGACAATGGGCCTTTCTTTTATGAGTGTCACTCTGGACCAGGGAGAGACAAAAGACCCACGGGCAGCTGAAAACATGGGAGTTAGTGGGCTTGGCATTCAAACTGAAGGGTAAGACTCACAAAGATAATCAATTATTTACAATTGTAAACCTGTTCAATATTCCTGACAGGGTTGAATGAGTAAATCATTTTGCAATGTGATTATGATTAACGAATTGCTCACACTAATGTCTTGAATGCATGAAACTTTTGTTGAGATTTATGTCTGATAAAAGCTTCAGGAAAGTAGATGATGCTTCATCTATTTTGTAAAGAAAAAGTGGACATTGCTTTCTTTCAGCAGCCACCGAGATACGCTTGTACATGTGGAGACCTATGTGCATGCGTGGCGAGCAATGACGTCAGTAGAATGTGTGTACATGTAAAACAAATACATTTTTTTTAAATGATGTGTCTGATGTCTCTGTACAGGTGGTTTTCCTTCTAAGTTGTCATATTTTTGGGATGAATAAGTCTGCATGTGGCCTTGTGTCATTCAATTTCATGTAGAGCTAAATAATAATTGCAGGTCATTAATGACCACTAAATTGCTAAAGTGTAGAAAAAATTACAAAATAAAAGGTTTGTTTGATCATTGGGTAAAAATTTAGTTTAATAAAATGATCTCATACCGTCACAACTTTTAGGGGGGACCAAAGAAAGTGCAACTTTATATCAATCAGTCTTAATTTCCAGTCACAAAGAGGTTTAAAAGAAATTTCAGTTTGCCTCAGGTTCTAAAATTTAACATTATGAAAACTGTTATTATTTTTTCCAGTATTGTGCTAGGCTAGCTGTAATGCAATGCAACAAAAAAGTTTTCCTTTAAAGCAGCAGTTCTGAAATGGAGGTAGATATTTGAGAAAGAGAAAGATATTTGCGATTGAAAACTCTTATCTATGGAATTCATTTAATGTATTTGGATTGCCTTTATTGTCATTGATAACAACACAGTAAAGTATTATATGCAAAGATAAAACATAAGATAAAAGAGAATAGCATGAATAAAAAATCCCAGCAATCTCTTCCAAAATACCTAATTACACTATCCAAGAAAATAAAAGGTAGTTTAGAAGAATGTAATAAATAATCAGTGCCATAAAGTATAAATATGTTTTCCGAATCATTGTCCCTGAGTGTCAAAACGTAAAAATACGTTCTTGGTTTTATCTAAAACATAAAACTGTTTTAAAGGTTTTGGCGCAGCTAATCAATGAGTATGAACCCTCTGGGATTTATTTCAGTATGAAATATTAACTTTAAATGGCTTTAATCAGATCTTTGTCCACACATCAGGAAGCCCCAACTTCCTTGTGTTGCTTCCTCTATAAAGCTAGTGAGCGTAAGTATGCGGCCCGTATGGCGAGAAAAGCAGATATAAGTACGGTTAATGCTTCAAAGCTTTTTTCTTTCTAAAAAAGATTTCATCATCATTGAGACAGAGAGGAATAACGTCTGGTGAATGCCTGCAGGAACACCATCGCCGTGGCGACCAAAATCGTGTGATAATGCCGGAAACATCGGGCGCTGAAAAGTTCTTGAAAAGTACATGCATCGTTAATGCACAAGTTCAGTGTTCTTGCAATAGACTGTTATTTTGCAAGCAAAGTGTCCTTGTGTTTATGGAAAGCTTTGTTTAAATATTGGAGGTATCACAAATGGGGGAGCACTGAAGTGAAAGTTCTGCATCCTATCACATAAAGTCGTTTTTCTCAGTTTTCTTGGAAACGAGTATTTTCAAGAAACTTAGCAATTTTTAACCGTTGTTAACTATACAATGGTAAAAGCTAGAAACATACTTTTTTTCTAATGAAAGATGAGAGTTGAAGCATTCTTTTGATATGCCCTATACCTATACAACTAGAGAACAAATTTTCTGTGGGCCTTTGAAAATTAGTCAAAATTGCAAAAATTGTCTGTAACCGGCATTTCCAGTTTTAAGAAACGTCTGGAATTGAATCAGTTGATAATAATTCATGTTCAACGTTTATCGCCATAGTGCTCATTGAACTTGTCTCTTCTGACTTCTAGCAAGAGGTAGGTGTTAAACCCTTGACGGGTTCATGCTTCAATACAATGTAGAGCCTTGAAACTAACATTTTATGCGAGACGGACACATTCATCATCTTGTACTGTGATACTGATTGCTTTGGTTTGCTTTGACAGCTCACCTGCCATGCTGGATCTCAGCCACTAGTTGGTGGTGCACTTCCAGCGTCAGAGAGGCGGGAAGTGGTGAGACACTCTAGCGCCTAGCTGACGCTTAACTCGGGCTTGGATTCTCAGGAAAACCAGCGGATATCCATTGGCCTGTAGAAGTTTAGGGTAAACTGAAATTAACCAAGCGTGTAAACATGCTTAAGTTAGTAAAAATGTAAGGATAAATAAAACGCGTTTATACGTTCACTTACACGTAATGGCGTTAATGCGGTTCATGTACTTTGATAGTAATTCCGAATACAACTAAGCTAGTACTATATTGTAAGGGTGTAGCTGATTGGCACGTCATTTTTGGTTAAGTTTTCACACTTCTCGTTGATTCTAAATTGCTTTAACTGTCAACCCATTGTAAATAATAAGAGCGAATTAATACAACCAAATATCATTGATACACTAACTGACCAAGCGTGGGTTAGCTAACAACAACTCACTAAATTATCTGTCGACATTCACTACTCACCATTAAACGAATATAATTGTCCACGCAGCCTCAGTTATTTCTCTTCGAAAAATTGGACTTCTCACTAGCCTCCAAACTATAAAACAAATTGGGATGTTGATATAAAATAAAATATGGCCAAGCGACACAACAGCAGCGCTGTGACACTTGCACGCTGGTAAATATGAGTCAGTTCAGCACTACTGAAGAAAGGAGCTGCTTTGAATATTTGAAGTTGAGTTTGAACAATTTTTATTGAAACTTTTAACAGCAAATAAACAATGTGAGGTTTGAACAAATTTTCTCGACGCTTTTAACAGCAATTAAGCATATTCACAATTTCGTTATATCATATTCCAACAATATGAGGTTTTATTGACACTTTTAACAGCAATTAAATACATTCACAATTTCATTATATCATATTCTAACAATATGAGGTTTGAACAATTTTTATCGACACTTTTAACAGCAGTTAACCAATGTGTAAAGGGCAATACTATTATGCAGGGGCATACAAATCCTGAAAGAAAATGTTTTCCACGCCCCCAAAACGGCAAGACTCAATTCAAACCACGGGTAGGAGAGCGACATTTTGGAATAAATGCATCATATCGGTTTTGTATATGAATTAAAGTGACACGCATGCGAACGCTGATTTTTGTTTTTGTTTACCACTTGATAGCAGCAGTGAGCTAGGATGATAAGACCGGAAGCTCTTTAAAATGTCTCGCTTTAAGACCCTGTGGTGACGTAACACAAAATCCGAATGTTCAATGGTAGTAAAACAAAAATATTATTTTCAATTTGCACAAACATTCACATTGCAGTAAATCCGTTTAGTTATAATATGTTAATTTCCTTTTTTTGTTTGTTTGTTGTTTGAAATTCAAGAGGGGGGGGGGATTTTGTAAGGTTTATTGTTCTATATTCTTTATCAATTATCCATTATCCGTTATCGGTCAAATCATAATACGCTACAAAGCCAAGGGGCCGAGACACTTGTTCCCAGCCAAGAGGCTGAGTCAAGGTCCTAGCCACAGGGCTAAGCAGCGATCAGTGCGAATGCACCGTTCCCGGAGGTATTGCAATACCGGGCCGATGCGTGGAGTGGACAGAGCAAGCTGTTATTCCATCTCCCGATTGCAAAAATCAAACTTACAGCATTGCTGTATTTTGGGGCTAAGCGGAGTGGACAGAGCAATTTCACAATTGGGGTACTGCTCTTTTTAATTTCGCATTTACGGAGAGGCTTATCTGATATGCATACCCAAAATGTAGGGATGGTTATTTATTACCAGGGGCGATTTTCGGATAAGAGCTCTGAGGGTGTCCGGCTGGTTAAACATTTATATATATATATTGTATATGGTTGCTGTAGCCCATCCCAGCTATCTTCGGGCAGTGGGCAGGGGACACCCTGAACTGGTTGCCAGCCAGTTGCAAGGCGCACACAGAGACAGACAACTCACTCGCTCATTCAGACCTAGGGACAATTTGGACTGGCCAATTAACCTGACATGCATGATATATATATATATATATATATATATATATATATATATATGTGGCAGCACGGCGGCGCAGTGGTTAGCGCTTGTGCGGCACAGTTCTAAGGTCTTGGGAACCTCCTGTGTGGGTTGAACTGAGTAAACTGGTTGCCAGCCAGTCGCAGGGCACACAGGGACAGACAGCTCACTCGCTCATCCTCACCTAGGGACCATTTGGACCGGCCAATTCACCTAACATGCATGTTTTTGGAATGTGGGAGAAAACGGGAGCGCCCGGAGGAAATCCACGCAAGCACTGGGAGAACATACCAATATCCAAATCATTAGTAGTCATCAATACCTATATCAGATACCAATAGTCCATACAATTATTTTCCCTACGCAAATACCGCTAAAGAATAAAGTATACCCTTTACCACTCCGCTGGTCAATGACGCTGGGGGTCAACCACTGTGACTGGAAGCCTCAGGCATAACGCAGACCGCCCGTGAAATACCAAATGTTAAGCTTAAATTTTAGTAGACAATTAAAATAAGGCAAGAAGACATCAATTGATTTTGAACTTGCGAGGCGGACAGGGGGGTAAGATTTCAGATATGAGAATTCCTTTATAAAGCCCCTCTCCGAGTCACTTCTTTTTACAGAATTTTCAAGTTTACAAAAAAAAGATCAGCCCAGAAGTGCGTGGAAATCAAAGAACAGATACATGATTGGCTGATAGCAACATCCATCCATTATCTGCACTGCTTATCCTCAGTTATGGGGGTGCTGGAGCCCATCCCAACTATTTTTGGGCACTGGTCACTTGCCAGTCACAGAGCACACAGAGACAGACAACTCATTCATTCACACCTAGGGACAATTTGTACCAGCTAATTTAGTGACATGCATGTTTTTGGAATATGGGAGGAGACCAGAGTGCCCGGACGAAAACTGTGTAGGCACAGGCAGAACATGCAAACTCCGTACAGGAAGACTAGTAGCTGGATTTAATCCCATGACCTCAGAACTGTGCTGCGGACATGCTAACCACTCAGCTGCCGGTCCGCCCTCTGATAGCAACAATGGTAGTCAAAACAGTAAGTCAAAATAAGGAACTGGTATTCTATTGAATCTCCTTTTTATTGACCCAATATTAAAAGCACAATAAACTCATTATTTCAAATTTATCAAATGCCAAGAAACTATCCTTCCCTAATATTGCATCTGTATAATGGCAATTTTTCATTCATTCAATGTCAAGTTCCTGATTGCGACTTGGCAACTAGAAGGCATCTGTTGCAAGTAGTGATCCCAGGCACCAGCTATCACAAATATAATAGAAAAGACAACTGTTAGGTTAATCCATCAAAAACCTTCATTAAGGTACAGGTTTTATGTCAGGTGGAAACTTTTGTTCGTCATTATTTGAGCGCAGAATTTCCTTACAGTTGTTTTCCGTTTACTGCCTCAAATAATTGTTTAGTAATAATTTTTATGTAGTCTAGTTATTATTTTACAGGGTATAGTAAATAAGTCATTAGCACACCCATAGAGAGTCTCAAGGGATTTTGTGTAGAATGACATCATTGGCCCTAATGAGAAAGCCAAAGACAAATTGAAAAGTTTAAGAGCTCGTTAGGACTCATGAAGGCAAAAGTGTTAGGCTGTTTTACTGTGAGTGAGCCTATTAGCGCACAGGCAAAGGCATTTGCCTCAATACCAATTAGTTTCTGGGCTTGGAAAGTTCACAGGTCGAGACACTAAAGAACAGGCTGGGGGTCCTCATGAATTCATTTTTGGCAATAAAAAATATTTTCCACAGAGAAACTTGTTTTTAAAGATTATTGACCTACTCATCACAAATTTCCTCGAACTAAACATGATGATGAACAAAACACATGATAAAACTAATTTCCTCCCAAGTGAGATTTATATTATTCATGTAGGGATTGCTCCATTTTTTTAATTTAAATTGCCCCTTTCATATTTTAACCAAAACATTGAATATGTTTTTCAGGGCATTTACATAAATAAGGATGACTGCACAGTCTTGTCGAGTGTAATACCAACATGGCCGCGGTCGGCAATAATCAGGCTGATTGCCTTAAGGTTCTATTATTAGAAGTATGCCTCTAACCTGCCTTGGTCTGAGCCACTGTGCGCGGTGTCACATTGAGACAAATGGGAACATTTTGGATGAGCCTTTTACAAGCTTTTATTTGTAGTACCCAAACCGGCTTACACTCCATTGAGATCATGGACAGTACTTCCTCAAATCTTCTTTGAGATTAAATCTGACCGATAATCATACAAGTGTGTCTTTGGCTCATAAAATAAAAATATGTACAATAATTTACATAAGCCAATTTTACAATGTCTTAAGTGCATCACAAATAATAATCTAAAAAAAACAGTGCATCGTTTTTGGCGCCACAAGCAAAACTATAAGCTGAACTTATAATATCGGGGAACTAACACATACCTCATCTAAAATCAACACTAAACACACCCTAAAGAAAACTAAAACAGACTTAAAAAGAAAATGCTGTAATGCACGTTGAAGTTGGTGTCTTTTGAGACATCAATCCATTATCTGCACCGCTTATCCTCAGTAGGGTCGCTGGGGTGCTGGAGCCCATCCCAGCTATCTTCGGGCAGTGGGCAGGGGACACCCTGAACTGGTTGCCATCCAGTCGCAGGGCACACAGGGACAGACAATTCGCTCACTCATTCACACCTAGGGACAATTTGGACCGGCCAATAAACCTGCATGTTTTTAGAATGTGGGAGGAAACCGGAGTGCCCAGAGGAAACCCACACAAGCATGGGGAGAACATGCAAACTCCACACAGGAGTTTCGATCTCATGACCTCACAACTGTGCCGCACACGCGCTAACCACTGCGCCGGCGTGCTGCCTGTCTTTTGAGACAGTTAGCTTTAAAAAATTAACGAACCTACATATTTATCATTTTATTTACAGAGCTAGAAAGCAATACATAAACTCTAGCATAGAAATAGCACATTTTATTGTCTCACCTTAATTTAATAATAAGATCTATGTGCTACTCCTTTTGAACAAAAACACCAATAAATAGGTAATCCTCCATTACAAAATACATCCCAGTTACGAGAAAAAAAGGGGTTGTCTTGACTTGCTACTAACTTAATAATTTTGACTAATTTTATTGTTTTAGGGCTAAAGTATCTATCTATCTATCTAAGAATAAGAAAATTGTGAAGCTAAATGAGAAAGAACTTTGGCACTCAAATAATAGAACCCATCCATCAAACATCCATCGTCTGCACTGCTTATCCTCACTTGGGTTGTGGGGAGTGCTGGAACACATCCCAGCTATCTCCATTTTTCTGGCAGTAGGCAGGAGACACCCGGAACAGATTGTCAGGCCGTCGCAGGGCACTCAGAGACTGACAACCATTCACACGCTCATTTATGCCTAAGGACAATTTTGAGTCACCAATTAACCTGCTGTGCACGGTTTTGGAATATGGGAGGAACCTGTGGTGCCTGGACGAAACCCATGCAGGCACGTGGAGAATATGCAAACCCTGGACCTCTGCACCGTGGGGCTGTTGCCCATCAATATAGCTGCATACCACAGGGCATACTGGTCCCCAATAACAGCAATACACAAAGTATTACAGTAGTAGTAGTTGTAGCAGTAGTACTGTATTAGTATACTACCAATAGTTGCCAAAAAGAAAACAAGGAGGTGAGGGGCTTACTTTTGTGGATCTGAAAAAGGCACACATCAGCACATTGGACGGACCAGGCTATGAGAGAGTGAGCTCGGCTGTGCAGAACAGAGAGAATGGCTGCTGACTAAATAATCCTCTTTACACACCTCATCGTCGCTGCCCTGCTTCCTGACAGTTATAACTTCCTTTCAAAACGAGAGGTGAGCCACCAGCCCATCAGAGACAAACGTTTAATCTCGTCTTGTTTGAATATTCCACTTTGGATGATGTTTCTTGTTTTACCTGTGGAATGACATGAAGATGGTTTTCCTCTTTCCTGGATAATTACAACATTTTTTCATCGGATGCAATGTGACTTGGAAACAATGAATTGGTTTAAGCAAACCGACTATATCATGGCGGAATGTAAGCGCGAGTGGCAAATACACAAAACGAAAACCAGAACAGGTGAGGTTTGGGTCTTTGGTAGGTTTGGCTTTCATTGTGTTTGCTCTCTCAGATGATTATCTATACATCAACAGTTTATTCCGATTTCAAAATGTATTAGAGTGGTAATGGGACATGAGGAGATTTACAAATAACAGTTTGTATTTCTAACCAAAGCCACTGTGAGTAGTTTTAATGTGGGGGCATTAGCAAGCTCATGTCTAAATCTGGCCACCAGATCATTGGTTCAAAAGCTTCTGGTGGCATGTGGACTCAGCCAGATGGTCTGATCTGGTCTTTTGTATAATTTTGTCCCCTGTGGGAAAACGGCATTGTTGATTCCAGGGCGTCTGCTTATTTTTTTTTTTTTTTTTAACAATTAAGGTTCATTTGAAAAATCTGAATGTATTCATTTATGTCTTTTTCCCATCAAAAATGAGAAAATCCTTGGTGTCTTTCAAGATTCATATTGTTAGACTTTGGACATTCCTTGAATTGTTTGTGTAATGTGCTGAATAGCATGAAACCACAAACCGTATTTAAAAAATAACTTCTTGTAGTTTGCGGTTTGGATTTTGTTTTATCCTTCAAAGTGTTTCCCAACCTTTTTTCACCTATGTATGTACAATGAGTATTTATTTTAGTCATTACTCCCCCTTACCACATCTTCTCACTGACAAAAAAATCTTGTCCCATTTTTGTCACAAGCCAGAAACGGAGACAGGACCCAATATCGTTAGTTTTTACTCAGTTTTATTGAGAAAGATGATCGTCGGACACGGGTAGCTGATGGCAAGAATGCGGAAGTGGCACTTTCGTGTCGAGTGAGGATAGTCGTAGGCAGCGGGAAAACTGGTCGATAGCCGAAAGGGAGAGCAAGGGCGGATGTGTATTAATTTTGTAAGATAATTTTGATCAATTTAAGCACTATTTTTTATTTTGTCATAGTTTTTATATGTTATCTGTTAAAATGATTTTACTAAAAAATAAAAGTAGATATCTCTAAAAAAAAACAGTAACATAAGCTTAAGATTTAGTTTAATTAATATTTCAACATGATTAGTTATTTTAAGGACTTTTTTTCTTGTTGGAAAAAAAAATTAAGAAAAATAATACTTAAGATTAGTGAATTATTTTGCCAGTGAGACATGTGAAAATATATTTTTGCAGTGTTGGTAGAAGTTCATCAAGTGCTGTCATTTTGCATTGATGCTACTTTTTAAGATACAGTATATGGAGTTTTTGTAAATCTCAAGTTATCGTTAAAAACCTTTTCGTTGACAGTCCATGTCTCGCAAGCATAGAGGAAGATGGAAGCAACCAGAGCTTGCATGAGTCTTATTTTTGAAGTTGGAATCCAAGTCTAAATCCTTGAATTAAATATAATATTAAAAAAATATTCTAATAGATATGGTAAATTGAGAAGAATAATATTTCAAATGGGCTATATTTTTTGGGTCAATTTTGTAAGAATTTATATTTTTTTTGCAGTGTGAAAATTGAAGATCAGATGTGGCAATGGACATAATACCTTGTGACTGAATGAGTATTCTTCTAAACCAACAAGGCCAGCATTTTCATTGGATCTGACTCCAGCAACAGAGGCTAGGTGCCCTGCCATGGTGACGTTTGCAGAGACAATGCAGGTCTCCCCAATGGAACTGTGCGAGCCCCCATGCCTGACAGCCACCCTCTCCCCAGGGCTGAGGCGTAAAAAGATGCTGTGGCAGAATGCCGTCAAGCACATTATTATCCAGCAGGAACTCAGCGCTCAGGTGAACGATTATTTATTGCTTCACTCGTCTTTAGCATAAACGAAGATCATTTTATTGTTTTGCTTGACAGGTCGGCGTGGAGCCAGCTCGCAAAATCTTTGTGACGGACGCTTATATGGAGGAAATCAACCGCCAGATCCGCAGCAAGGCCTCACGCGGAGTCAAGCGGCGCTCTTCCACATTTCGAGTCCACCCTTCTCAGTTCCGCGGGTCCGTTAGTGGATCGGGCACAAACGAATATGCCAGTGACGCAGACTTCTTCGTACACTGGGGCCGCATCATCCACGGTATCTACATCCCCACCCTGAGGCACACTTTTAAGTCCAAAGACCTAGAAAAACTGTACCAGGAACATTCATCTCACCAAAGGCGCAACTCCTTAGCTATCACCAATGTGATTGATGCCATGGCTAAACTCAACCTATTGGTTTTGTACCTGGCGTTGGCGCCTCAGGACGTGACGGAAACCCTACGAGGCTGCTTGACCTGCGCGTTTATGGTTTTTGCTCTGGCACTGTGCATTATTGTACTCACTTTTAAGGACTCCATGTCACCGAGGTGGCTTCATTACGCTGGCCTTGCCAGCTGGCTATCGCAGACCACGCAGGTACTTGGAGGACTGGTATATGGGCTGGAAAAAGACCCCTCGTGGTACCTTTTGTTCACGCTGTTTGCCACATACACACTGCTGCCATTACCTCTTCTTTGGGCCTTGTGCGCCGGATCTCTGACATCGACCTTGCATCTCATAGTGGAGATTGTAAGCTTCCGTACTGACACAGTACTCCTGAGAAGGGTGAGAAAATATTTTATTTAATGCAAAAACATATCTTACAATGTTGGCAGTTTATTTAACACCAATTATTTTTTTTTATATGCTGAATTTTCACAACGTAGCTATCAATTACAATAAAGACAATTAAATTTAATTTTCAAATGTTAGTCTCTAACGAGTAAGGAATACTTCAAATGACCCAAATTATTTAGCATGTCAGATGGGAAACGTTGATATCATTGACAACAAAGACAAATCAAATTCATTTTAAAATTTCAGTCTCTTAAAATGAGAAAATAATCCAAAATATTTTAGTATCTCAGATGGGAAAATGTTTTTTTACTGTGATTTATTTTTCTACAATAGGAAATATAAATGTCCAAAAGATATTGGACTCTCTTTTGAAGTATTATTTTTCTTATTAAACTGTATTTTAAACTTGCTTTTCCTCTTTCAATAACTAAAAAAATACTTAAAATGACCCAATTTCAATATGGCAAATTGTATAATTTTTCTTTTTACGGATACAGAAAATATAATATTGTCAAGGTGCAAAATATCCTACCATTTACCCTCAGCCGATTTGCACAATTTAAAGATGTATTTCGTTTTTATATTTAAATAAAGGAATATGTTGAGAATATAACTAAATGTACACAAATGAAACATTTTCTCTCAAAAGTGTACAATTTCATTTTCTGCAATGTTGATGTTTTAGACCATGTGTGCCCAATCTTTTTTATTTGTGGGCACCGTACCGTAAAAGAGACGGTTGCCTTGAATTGAACACACTAACAAATTACTTTTGGTTGAACAAAATCCAAACTGCAACAAAAAAAAACTTTCAACGGTCGCAGTACACTTTGTTTGAAAAACATTTAGAGAGCTAAAGACGTCTTGTTTTTTTTCCTTTCCTTTTTTTTACCTGGCTGAAACAGACAGAAATGAAAAGACTATCTAATGAGAGCTTAGCACTCATAGACAGGCTTCTTATTAGTACAGCTGACAATATTTAGTAGTAATATTTTTTTAAGCCCCTGACCACCTTTTTTCCTAACTGCCCTAAAGGGTTATGTAAGGCCTGGTATTTTATGTTTAAATTTCTTAACAAATTGCCCCAAAATTGTGCTCAGTTATTTATTTTTGGAGGCCAAAAATAACTCACGGGCTGTAGTTTGGACACCCCTGTTTCAGACCCTCTATATCATGGGTCAGCACCAAGTGCTTCTGGAGCTGCTGTAGCTCTTTGGCGTACCCTAATGGCTCCTTTGTGCTTTTGCAAAAATGTTTGATAACGGAAAATGACATGGTTTCAGGACAAATGTGACAAAAACATTCTTAACATTTTCCAATGACTATAGACAGATACAGCGGCATGGCAGATGAGTAGTAAGCGGGTCCATGCCACAGTTCTGAGGTCATGTGTTCAAATCCAGCTAACTGCCTTCCTGTGCAGAGTTTGCATGTTCCCCCCGTGCTCATGTGGGTTTCTGGTTTCCTCCCACGTTTCAAAAACATGCATGTCAGGTTAATTGGCCGGTCCATATTCTCCCTAGGTGGGAAGGAGCAACTGAGTTGTCTGTTTCTGTGTGCCCTGTGACTAGCTGGCAACCAGTTAAAGGTGTCCCCTGCCCACTATCTGAAGATAGCTTGGGATGGGCTCCAGCACCCCCGCGACCCTAGTGAACATAAGCGGTGCAGATAATGGATGGATGGACAGATAGATTACAATTATATTTATATACATTATGTGTTGCCTTTCTTGTAAGGCTTATATAAAGCTTTTTACCTTTTACGGCTGGAAACAAGTATTTTTTGGGGGGTAAGTGGGTCTAATATGGCCCTTTCAACATTTTGGGTTGCCAACCTCTGCTCAATATGAATGCTTTGAGCATCCTAAATCACATTTCTTTTAATTGTAGGTTTTTGCCAAAGGCCTTCTGTACCTAGGTATGAACACAGCCGGATTTTTCATTCACTACCTGACAGATCATTCCCAGCGACAAGTCTTCCTAGAAACGCGACGTTGCATCGAAGGTCGCCTCAAGTTGGAGCAGGAAAACCAGAGACAAGTAGGATGACAGCAATGCTCCATCCTTCAAATTTGATAACAACTGACCATTATTTTTGTGAACTCAAAAGGAGCGTCTTGTGTTGTCCATCTTGCCCCGGTTTGTGGCCTTGGAAATGATTGCCGACATGAGCTCCTTGGAAGACGAGCTCATTCCACAGGAGTTTCATAAAATTTATATTCACCAGTACAAAGACGTCAGGCAAGTGGAAAAATGTCTTTAAAAGATTGTTAATTTTCTCATGCTAGTAAATTATTCCTCTATTTTTCCCCTCGTGTAGGTTTTAGATGAGGGGATGGTATCCTAATAGTCTGTAGTTTGCAATAGTCTTTGATCTGTGCAGCCCTTTGAGACTCTGTAATTAAGGGCTATACAAATAAACATGACTTGACTTGACAACTTAACTTTTTAAAAGATTTCAACTGTGTTGATAGTTAATCAGGCAATTCGTATACTTATATTTTTAGAAGAAAAAAATGTCCAGTATAGCATACAAAATTGCTCCCTTTACGTATAATGTTTCTGGAGGTCGGTGGTTCGCGCCCCGGCCGAGTCATTCCTAAGACTTAAAAAGTGGTCGGCGGCGCCCTCTGTTGGCTGCGGCTGCATCGGCTCGCTACAACGGGTCAGGTGCAATCGACATTTCGTTCTGTGTACATTGTTACACAGAATGACAATACAAGGAAATTATTATTATTATTATTATTATTATTATTAATTTACTGGAAATATAATTTTCAAATTATAGTAATCTTCTGTAGTAAGCAAATCTTTTTTTCTCCATTATACCTACAATGTTTTAGTACTATATTTACTGTATTTACTTTTTCAATCATAAATTAAAAAAATGTTTTACCCATTTTGTTGAAAAACATAAATGTAAAAAATGTATCAAAATAACAACCGAATAAAATAATTTTTGCTACCTGATATTTTTTTAACATTATATTTACTTTATACTGTATTACCATACAGTATTTACTGTATTTTGATTTTTAAACTTAAATTTAAGAATGATTTTTCCTGTTTTACTTGAAAAATATCTTCATTTTCTTCTTGCTGGAGTTTTGAGTTTTTCCTTGCCCTTATGTAGATTTTAGATCAGGGGATGGTGTACTAATAGTCTGTACTTTGCAATAGTCTGTGCAGCCCTTTGAGACTCCTCATTAAAAAAGGCTATTCAGATAAACATGACTTGAAACATATCTCAAAATAAAAACATATTGAAAATACAGTTTGTTACTGAGGATAAGTAGTGCAGCTAATGAGATGAGATGAGACTATTTAAAATGAGCAAAACTATGCATTGTATTTCTATTGTCTAAATTACTTTTTAGAATTGTTTTTCTTTTTTTACAAGAATATAATTCTTGTAGACAACAGAAATAGATTTAAAATTGGCTTTTTGGTTTTGTCTTTTTGACGTCAATGGCAGGGGACGAGTTTGTTATACATCGGTTTGGTTAGAAGGATAATACGTTTCCTTTCTACTGAGTTATGTTCTAGCCACCTTGAATGCTATAATATATAACTAGTTTTATAGTTGTTGATTTTTGTCTGCAGCATCCTTTTTGCAGATATCAAAGGCTTTACTCTGTTATCTATGAACCTGTCAGCTCAGGATTTGGTGCGAACCCTCAACGAGCTCTTTGGGCGTTTTGACCGTTTGGCAGAAGTAGGAACCTTAACTTGAATTTCCTCTTCATTTTATTTTAGTTTTCTTAGTTGTCTTGTTTTTTTCTGCGTTGCAGGAGCACCAGTGCATGAGAATAAAGATACTCGGGGACTGTTACTATTGCGTTTCTGGGGTCCCTGAACCTCAGCGCGCCCATGCCCGTCACTGTGTTGAAATGGGTCTGGCTATGATCAACACCATAAAGTAAGTCCAATGACTAAAGCTTGCTGCTAAATTGCCTTCCTAGCTGATTGTGTCAATCTTGCCCACATTAGGTCTGTCCACAAGCAGCTCAACTTCAACCTGGACATGAGAATTGGCATCCATTCAGGCTCTGTATTGTGTGGGGTGCTGGGTCTCCAGAAATGGCAGTTTGACGTTTGGTCTTGGGATGTGGGCATTGCAAACATGCTGGAAGCAGGCGGCATTCCGGGGTGAGAGTTTCCCCTGGGATACAGATTACGGGTACAAATGGGAGCACTACAGCTCACTGATGCTTTTCTCCCCCATAATAGACGAATCCACATCTCTAAGGCTACCTTGGACTGCCTTGAAGGCACTTACAAAACCGAGGACGGGCATGGAGGCGACAGGAACGAGTTCCTAAAACGACACAAGATTGACACTTTTCTAATTTGCCCTCAAGGGGACGGATGTGTAAACAATCAAAACGAGCTTCCCAAAGTCCGTAAAACAAGCCGAGTCATGGAAATTCCTTTTGGGAGTGCTATTGACATGAACAGTGTATGTTCTGATGACAACATCCATGGCCTCGCCGTGCTCTCAACAGCCATCAAATGAGTCATATATTTTTCAATGCAGATCTTGGCTTCGTTCACAAATGGATCACTGCCTAACATATGGCCGTCCACCTCCAAGGAAATCAACCAACGCATAAAACACGCCATCGAGGTTCGCAGCAGCGAGCGCATGCATAGGGAACATATCTCACCTCTGTCGCTGGTGTTCAAGGACACACACATTGAAGAAAAGGTATGAGAGTAGATGAGAAAGGCAGACTGTGGGACAGGGGGAGGTTGAACCTCCTATATAAGAGCAAAAATGTCTAAACTTAAACTACAGTAATCCCTCATTTATCATGGGGGTGCGTTTTTAAATTTTTATTTATATAAGCCTCATAATGAAGGCAACACATAATGTATACAAATATAAATGTGATGTATCTGTCTATCCATCTATCCATCTGCACTGCTTGTTCTTAGTAGGGTCACGGAGGTGCTGGAGCCCATCCCAGCTATCTTCGGGCAGTGGGCAGGGGACACCCTGAAAACCTTGCCAGCCAATCAGGAAAACAAACGTTTTTACACGGCTCTGGGACTAATTTGCCTGCAGAGTTTTTGTAGTATTTGCATGAGGAAACGACATCGAACTGCTTTTTTCCCCTCTCATTTCATAGTGTTATTTTGATCATGGCAGTAGCTCAGGAAGTAAAGCGCTTGACTTAGGATCACGTAGTTGCAGGTTCCCGGCTCGTCTAAGTTATAGGTTGAAGTGTCCCGGTAAGCAGGCAGACATTGCTATTGGTGTGTGAATGTAAAGTGCATCTGGAGGTCCTCAGTGACTACATAAATGCAGACTATTTATATTTAAACCTTTATTTTTCCTACAATAATCATACGATTAAATACTGTGTATCCACCGAAACCCAAGAACAACCCCTTTTTACAGGCTTAAGTATTTGTTAGATAAATAAAGGTACTGCATAAATGTTTTTATTTTTCCTTTACAAGTAACTACTGTACCATCAAATGATACATATTTTCATTGAACTATTGTTACAATGCACTATTCTTCATTGCATTATCATTATTATGACTTATGCCAGTTTTTATAAGCACTATATTGTAATTGTTTTTTTGGCCTATTCCTGCTCATAGTCTTATTCTCTTCAATTTTTCTATATTACATGTTTTACCTCAGAGTGCCACGTCTAATCTTGTTGCATACACTCTTTTACAACGTTGATATCAATGACAATGAAGACAATTCTAATTCTAATTCTAAATCTAATGTTAAAAAGCTAGACTTTTTAGCTGATCAGATTGCAGAACGGGCAGCACGGCGGCGCAGTGGTTACGCGTGTGCGGCACAGTTCTGAGGTCGTGGGAACCTCCTGAGTGTGTTCAAATCCAGCTCCCGGCCTTACTGTGCGGAGTTTGTATGTTCTCCCCGTGCTTGCGTGGGTTTCCTCCGGGCACTCCGGTTTTGTCCCACATTCCAAAAACATGCATTTCAGGTGAATTGGCCGGTCCAAATTGTCCCTAGGTGTGACTGAGCTAGTGAGTGTTCTGTCCCCGTGTGCCCTGCGATTGGCTGGCAACCAGTCCAGGGTGACCCTGCCCACTGCCCGATGATTGCTGGGATGGGCTCCAGTATCCCCGCGACCCTACTAGGATAAGCGGTGCAGCTGATGAGATGAGATGAGATTGCAGAACACATTGCTTGGTGCAAATCTGTCAAGTGGCAAAACCGTGAAAAGTAAACCGCTTTGTAGCAACGGATTACTGTTTTCAAGTATTTGTTTGGTTCATAATATTTTATGGACGTCATTGAAGCGTAAACTGAATATGAGATCACCTTTTTTGTCTGAAATCATTGTTATTGCACCGGTTCAGGGTGTACCCTGCCGACTTCCCGAAGATAGCTGGGATGCACTCCAGCACCCCCGCGACCCTACTGAGAATAAGCGGTACGGATAATGGATGGATGCCATTGATATTGCTTGTATACTTTTTTTCCGGTTTCTAATCCTTTATAGAATGTATTAAAAAAAAAAAAACAGACTTAGATAAACATGTGTATCATTAAACGGGTAAATAAATACAAAATAAAATAAAGATTCAAAGAACAAAAGTAATGTTTAATAAAATGCAGAAACAAGTATAATAATAGGCTAAGTTCAATTCATAACTGCCTCATTCAAACAATTCATGATGCATTTCATGAATTTGATAAATAAATGACTGCGCAGCGCCTTTGTATTTTTTGATAATTCATTTCAATCATGAATATATTTTTTGAATTCATTTTAAGATTAATTATTATTTTTCTTTTTGTTTCGACCATTCATTGGTGTTGATGTTGTCTAATTTCATGATTTTATAAGTTTAGGGATTTTTATTCATTTGGCCTTATTTTTACATGTACTTTGTCTTTATTTGTCTGCGTATATATCCTTTTTTATCATTCATTTCATTTTTCCTTTGCATTTTTAACAGGCGTTTTTATTTTTCACGTCTGTTGATACATTTGTTTGTTGGTTCTTTGTTTTTTTATCGTTTTTTGAAGGTTTATTTTTTTGTGTTTATTTGTGTATTTATTTTATAATTAGAACTATCATGTTGTTAATTACCGTAAATTCCGGACTATAGAGCGCACCTGATTATAAGCCGCACGCATCATATTTTAAGGGTTTTACAGATTTTGTTTTTACACAAGCCGCACCTGTATATAGGCCACGTGAGCTCACGATAGATCATGCGAAAAAGGCACAGGTTTGCCCCGAATCTGACTATAGCTGCTGCAATTGTGACTGCAGATGGGGAATTTGTAAGGTTTGTTGTTCTATGTTCTTTATCAATTGGTACACAATGCAATTATTGCAGTCGACAACATGAATGGAAAATGATACCGGTAATTACAATTTAATGCAGACCTTTAAAGTCCGGGTCCCGTTAAAAGTAATCCAATGAAAAAAATGGATATTTCCAAAGTTAAAGGTGGGAAAAATGATTATCCACTATTGTCCGCTGCAACAACAAACAGATTTAACTCAGCTTCACCCCATTTCCCGTCAGCTCGCGTTTGCTCCGCCTCTTCTTTTTGATTTGACGGTAGAAAACATATCACAATACGTCTCTAAGATAAATACATTTCAGAAATATACAGTTGCAAATACATATTATACATGGTTACACATATTTACAAAGAAAGACGGTACACTGAGAGAGTTTTCAAAGTTTTAATGATAATAATATAACTTTCATCCCAAACCGTGCCTGTGAAAGGTACCACCACGCTACTCATACACACGCTCGCCACATATGAAGTATAGCTGGTGGAAATAGCCGTACCGCAATTGTGAAATTCACGAGCTTGCTCTGTCCACTCCACGCATCTGCCCGGTATCACATCACTTCCGGGAACGGTGCATTCGCAATGATCGCAGCAAGGTTTTGAGGCTAGGACCTTAGCTCGGCCTTTTGGCTGAGAGTAGGTGTCCTGGCACCTTGGCTTTGTAGAGTAATATGAATTGACCGATAATGGATAAGTAATAAAGAAAGTAGAACAATACCCCTTTAAAAATACCTCCCCCCCTCCCTCACGGTAAGTCACCCTTATCTGTCTCCTTGATATTATTGTTATCAAGGTCGTCTTCCTTATTATGGGAAAGGACCTTTGTCATACGTACATTTCGGTAAATCTTACCCGCTAGTGGCCGTTAGAAAAATTTCATAAATAAGCCGCTTCACTGGATAAGCCGCAGGGCTGAACATTTGGGAAAAAAGTAGCGGTTTATAGTCCGGAATTTACGGTAGATGTGGCGCTCTAGGATAAACATTAAATAAAAGCTTAAAAGATTCAAATAATGTCAGGATAATTAGGCTGAAATGTTTTCATGGTGGTGCTTATTTATGTATACCATATTTTCCGCACTATAAGGCGCACCTAAAAGCCTTTATTTTTTTCAAAAGCTGACCATGCGCCTTATAATACAGTGCGTCTTATTTATGGATCAATTTTAAAATTGCAAAGTTTTCCAACTAACTTGCAGCCGCCGACTAGATTTTCCCCCGAACGCCAAGTAGTACACGGTGTATGCTGGGATTTATTTACCGGCGTTTCATTGGCTAACCAATTTGTCAATCATCATTTGAATCTATCACTATTGGCTAAAGTTATTCGGAGGTCAAGGGGCGGATCCTTTTTATCATTTACAGGCTGGCATTGACTTAAACGGCAAAACAAAGCCTGCAATTGGCCGAAAAAGATGTGTCAATCATCAGTTGAATCGATCACTATTGGCTAAAGTTATTCGGAGGTCAAGGGGCGAATCCTTTTTATCATTTACAGGCTGGCATTGGCTTAAACGGCGAAACAAAGCCTGCAATTGGCCGAAAAAGATGAATGTGTATAGCACGTGGCTGACGGTATAGAGAAAGCATGTTTTTCTATCCTCCTGGATTTACTACCCTCACGGATATAAGAGGACATTGGCTGCACATTATTATGAACACAACGACTTCGGTGAGCTACTCCGGGTTTTATATTGTCCCTGTATCTTGTTTCAGACTGAACTCGATGTTTCTGTGATATGCGGTGCAGATAATGGATGGAATGGAGTGTCTATTTTTAAATTAAACTCAATTCCAAGTGTTTATTGTCATATGCACAGTAAAGTTGCGAGCGAAAAAGAAAATAGATACTAAGGAATGGTTGGCATTTCTTGAATCCCAAGACTTTAACCTTCCGAATGATGGAACGATGCATTTGAGTGACATCGTACGGACACCGCATCCGCACATGTTCTCGACATGTATTTGCGTCTTTGCAAGCTTTCGGAATGTTAAGGGGGTAATAAGTTTGACTGAACTATCTGACTGTTTTGTCGATGTTCCCATTGTAGCGCCTTATAATCCGGTACGTCTTATGTATGTCAAAAATAGGACCAAAAACTATTTTTTCGGGGTGCGCCCTATAACCCGGTGCGCCTTATAGTGCGGAAAATACGGTACTTATGGGAATGTTTGCCCATCATAGCCTCTTTCCTGATATTACCAAGTGAAGAGTTTAAAGTTTTGGTTTTTGACGCACTTAACCTCTTTTGTGAATGACTCAATGATGATAAATGGGATGAATAAAGTATCTATCTATCTATCTATCTATCTCAAGTTTTCCCAGATGAGGGACGAAATGTTCAACTCCAACTTACTCTGCTCCTTCATCATGCTCCTCTTCGTCATGGCCGCTCAAGCCCTCATCCCCGCACCCAGGTGGGAATTCCCAACTTTCATTGCACTTAATGTTGTCATTCCCACATAGGAGTAAACAAAGAGTGTTTTTGCCATTATTTGTCCAATATATTTTGCCATGATAATAATTGTGCATTCCTACTTCGGTCTGCTTTTCCCATCAAATCCTTTTCCCAGACTTTTTCCGGCTGTCCTGCAGTTTTCCTTGTTTTTGCTCACCTACTCGGTGCTGCTGCTATTAGTGCTTGCAGAGGAGCTCAAGTGGAGTCCGGCCACTTTGCAGCAATTCTGCTGCTGGATCCACGAAAACAACAGTGCCCGTAACATGCTCACCCTCACCGCTGTGGTCATCAACTTTGGTCTCGCCTCCACAGACATTGTAAGTGTCAAAAAATGTGCCAAATGTTGCAAATATCGGGAAATTACATTTTGATGAGGATATTTCTCAGAAATCCAAAAATCATAATTTTCTTCCCGACATTTTTTTGGGGAAACTTGTAGCTATGGTGCATTCTCACAGATACAGAAGTGGGTCAGGAGGTGGAAAAAACGAATATGCCCTCACGTTCAAACACTGTGTGCTCTTACCCAGAGGTAATCATTTTATTTTAGAACATAAATGCAAACCTAGAAATTGTATATAGTTTTTTTTTCACTTCTTCAGGTATTTGTACTAAGTGGGGTGATTGCCATGGTGACGTGTGCAGTTTTTCTTCGTCTCAACTCGCTTCTGAAGCTGGCCGTGCTGTTGCTGGCTGTGGCCATCTATTCCTACCTGATCCACTTGGCCTTCCTCTCTCTTGCACGCCAGGATGTGCCACACAGGTCAGATATGATTACTGATTTTGCTTTGCAATAAACTTTAGTATGATAAACTGCATGGCACAGATATAAATTACTACTTACTACTAAGTAAGGAATAAAGATAAACATACAAGGTTGTGAATGCAAAACACAAGCTATAATCTGAATATTGCAGTTGTGCATTGATTTGGCAGAAGGCAGGGGGTGGAAGGTGGTAGGGCAGAAAGTTCAGAGTTCTGACAGTCTGATGGATGTATCTGTCCTTGTGCCTGCTGGTTCCGGTTTGGAGACTTCCCAGTCGTTGCTTGTACTTCTGATGCCAAGGTTGAAAATGAGAATCATTCCCTTTTGAATGGATATTATTTTTTCTCCCGAGGCTCATTGGACTATAGCTAATATCGTCTCCTTTTTTCTGTTTCCACACAAACAGGTCCCATTATGTCAGGAGGAAAGGGATCGCCATCATTCTTTTGGTTATGTTCATTGTTGCAGTCTTCTACAACGGGCGTCAGGTACTGACTAAAAGCGAAAACTGATATAAAACTAAAAACCCTGTCGTGCGTCCATCCATTCTGCCTCCTGGACGTCCTTCCGTTGCAATATTGACTCATTCTTTATTTTTATGTATTTTTCTCATTTCACTATTTTTTTTACTTTTTTTAGTCAAATAAAACAAATTATAACTCTAATGGGCAAAATTGAAAAAAATGAGATGCTCTGTAATATATAATTGTGTTGATTTTAAGTGTTATTTTTATTATCACAAAAGTAATTCTTAAAATGAGGACATGTATTTGTAATATCCCACATTAGATAGTTTTGCTCATTTTAGGGATTATTTTCACTACTTTGACAAAACAAAGAATTAAATGAAATACACAGATTTTCCAACTGAAAAGTAAAATAAATTTGAACGTTTTAAGGATTATTTTCTCATTTTCAATGAGAAATGAAAAAAATAATATATGGCCCATTTTAACAGTAGTTTACATTTCAAAAATGGGATAATGATAAAATTCCTCATTGTAAAGTTTATCAAGTAATTATTCATACTTATATTTTTTTGCTTTGTTAATAGCAAAATAATTGAAAAATAATGAGAAAAAGTATTGTAAACATAGAAATAAATAGAGCGGCACGGCGGCTGAATTGTTAGCATGTCTGCAGCACAGTTCTGAGTTCATGGGAGCAAATCCAGCTACCAGCCTTCCTGTGCAGAGTTTGCATGTTCTCCCCGTGCTTGCGCGGGTTTCCTCCCACATTCCAAAAACATGCATGTCAGGTTAATTGGCCGGTCCAAATTATCCCTAGGTGTGAATGAGCGAGTGAGTTGTCTGTCTCTGTGTACCCTGCGACTGGCTGGCAACCGGTTCAGGGTGTCCGCTGCTCCAGCAGCCCCGCGACCCTACTGAGGATAAATAGTGCAGATAATGGATGGATGGATCAATGTAATCAAGAATGTTTAAATAAATAAATAATTATGTTTCCTATTTTACAACAATTGTTTCGAAAAAAAAAGAAAAATGACCCAAAAAAATCTTCTTGAACATGGCAAGTATTTTTTTTATCAATTTCAATAAGAAAGACCTACAGGTATATGAAAGTCAAATTGTGTTTGTCATCCAGTGGGAAGCCACAGCCAGGCAGGATTTCTTGTGGCGTCTTCAAGCTCAGCAGGAAGTGGAGGACATGAGAGAGCTACGGGAGCACAATGAATGTCTCCTTCACAATATTTTACCCGTGCACGTTGCCCGACACTTCCTCGACCGCAGCAAGAATGATGAGGTGCTTATTTTTATTTTAAATATTTGGCGATCAAATGTTTCATATGGTCTCTAAATTATATTCTATCCATTGTGACAATATGTGCCATGATTCTTTGCAGGAGCTCTACTCCCAGTCCTATGAGGAAGTGGGGGTTATGTTTGCATCGATTGCTGGATTTAACGAGTACTTTGAGCAAAAGGAGATCAAACATGAAGGCGTAGATTGCCTCCGACTCCTCAACGAGATCATTGCTGGCTTTGATGAGGTGAGCATTAGATCATGTTGCTGACTCATTTTTGGGCGGAGTTTGGTCATATTTTAGGGTTTGGTAGAACTGAAATGTCCATGTTACAATTTTTGGGAAAAAGATAAAAAAAGTAATTTCCACCTCAAATGACACATTTTTTTTTATGATAGCACTTTAGAAGGGTAGAGGGGTTTCGTTTAAAATATTGATATTATAAAAAACTCAATACTCAATACTAAGCAAGTATTTGGATCAGATTGATATTATTGTCCTTGGATTAATATTTCGTTCCGCCATTAATCTCCTCACCACGCTGCTTGGCTGCGCAGAATTGTATTGTTTGCACTTTCTGACTTTATTTTCAAAATATCGCGCAGTGAAATCTATAGATGTCATGTTGACATTGTTGTGTTTGTATTTTCGTTACATTACTACTTTTTTTAAACAGTTTACTAAGATTATATTTTTCATTTTTTTTATACTTTAAAAGTCTGCATAGTAGGTATTTGATAGGAAAAATAAAACATTTTTAGTGCCTGAAATCTTTGTGCTGTGTTTATTAAAATGTTAAGAAATTAACCCAACTGGGATGTCAGTTTTTCATGATCATTACATTTCCAAACAAAAAGTACTGATATCGGATCACTATCGATCGATACTACTGTTATTTATTTGGATTGGATGGATACCAAAATTCCAAGTATTGCCAATGTCTCTTTATAGTGCCTTGTAGTTAACAGTGATAGCATGCATGTAATAGAGAAAGGTAAAGATAGGGTTTTTGAATATTATTTCCAACTTAATAGCCAGGACATTAGACCAGGTCTTCAGGCTGGAGTGACCAATTTAGTAGGTGTCGTTGGTGGCCAAAAATAGTAAATGGACTGTAGAGTCTATAAAGATATAAACCCATGGCTGACCAAAGAATTCAGGCAGAGGCAAGAATTGAAGTTTAAAAAGACTACTGCAGTAGGATATCAATTCGCCAGCCAGAGCAGCGTGGCCCGTTCGGCTGACCGGATCTTTCTGACTACTTCCGGTTTCAGCAGCTGCCTTTATTGAAAAGTCACGCGTGCACAGTACATAGAATAGAGTCACGCATGCGCCTTACATTACATACAACGGAAAAAGACTGAAAAACGCGGATCTTTGAATGTGACTATATATATGTGTGTGTGTGTGTGTGTGTGTGTGTGTGTGTGTGTGTGTGAATGATTACTTGTGTATTAAAAATAGAAAAAGATGTTAAACAAGTTAATTTCATAGCAAGTTAATTTGTAACATAGGAGTCTGAGAAATACACAATAACTAAAAGTAGCTTACTTTACATTTCCCCCCTGTTGTGAATTTCAGAGAATATCAATAAAAACAATACCAGCAGTTTCAAATTAAAACATCATTAAACAAAACACATCGGATTGGTAATTTCATGGAGCGGCGAAAACTTTCAAAAAGGAAAAAAATCCCCTCCTCCTACCCCGCCAGGGGTCAGGAATGTCTTTTTCTGGAAAAACAGGGAGAAAAACAAAAAATATAACCAAACAAAAAATTGGACACCTAAAACGAACAAAAAAAATGGTTATTTTTCAGTGTAGTTCCTTCTTCTCCAAAATAAAAACAAATCTCTTCGAACACGAATTAGTAAGCAATGGTTAACTATTAGGGTCATTGATAGAGACCGCGAGAATTAAAACAAACAAAAGAAAACAAAAAGAAAAGAACCCCGCCTGCACGGTGGTCTCCACAGGGCCTAACCCAGGCCTGGGTGACTTGTTGGCCGTCTGCCGGCGGAGATGTAAGCAGGGGCCCGACTGGCCTTACCCGCTCGGATCTTCGTATGTCAGTCGTGTGTGCAGTGAAGGGGTTTCCTTTTAGGCTGTAGGGATAGGTCCATTAGACAAAGCTGTCTGGGTCAATATCGTCATCAGAGTCTTGTGGGTCGGGAATTAGTTTGGAATGGTACATATGGGCAACAAACATTCTTGACACCATCCTGAGACCAGCTGCCAGAGTACAGCCAATCGAGCCATCCCTGTTGTACGCCTTTTTTTGGGCCATGGTGTTCCTGAGGTTCTTCATGGTGGCAAGGGCATCGACCATCGTCTCATTCTCATCTTTTTGCAGTGGCCTTGGTGAATCCAGGTATTTTGACAGCCGTGGGGAATGATGAGCAGAACCTTGTAAGGGCCGTCCCAGCGTGGACTGGACTAGGTTTTTCGTTTTACCGGTATCAGATCACCAGGGGTCACTGTCTCCTGTGTGGATGTGAGAGAGAGAGAGAGAGAGAGAGAGATAGAGAGAGAGAGAGAGAGAGAGAGAGACCACGACACCTACATTTTTTTTTTAAATAGGTTATACTAATTAGATATCCTTTATCCCCCCTGTTGAGACATATTATTTCCTTATGGCTCAATTTAACCTGAAAAACAACAAATTCTTATCTTTATATTTTTTTTGTTAGTGAAGGCAAAATCACCGCTTTAAGTTGCAATATCAATTCTGAGCACTATTTCCCAAGACTCCAAATCAAAAATAAACAATTTATTTTTCAAAATTGTTAGCTCTTAATCTTAAATTTGGCTTTTTACTTATTTCCGTCACTGAATTTGTTTAACTATTATCATCATCATCAGAATCACTCACCCTGATTTGAGTGACATGGTGTTTTCTTGTTTGTGGATTGGCCATTGGCCAAAAATTCCGTGTGTGTGTTTTTCATTTTTCCCTTCTTATTTTTCATTTTCTTCTCTTGATTTTTATATGTATTATCTTGCTGTTGGCCATCCCTCTCGAGGCATATGACCAGGGTAGATCGATAGTTAAATCATCAACGTAGCCAAATAAAACGCTTTTACTGTTATGATTCACTCTTTGTTTAGCTTTTTG